>NW_028225181.1:25253875-25515433 GCF_052327205.1 Somniosus microcephalus | reverse complement strand
CCCCTTACTGTGACACTGATATACCTCACACCCCTCACTGTAACATTGATATACCCCACACACCTCACTGAAACATTGATATACCCCACACCCCTCACTGTAACACACTGATATGCCCCACACCCCTCACTGTAACACTGATATACCCCACACCCCTCACTGTAACACTGATATAGCCCACACCCCTCACTGTAACACACTGATATAAGCCACACCCCTCACTGTAACACACTGATACACCCCACACTGAAACACACTGATATACCCCACACCCCTCACTGAAACACTGATATACCCCACACCCGTCACTGTAGCACTGATATACCACACACCCCTCAATGAAACACAGTGATATACCCCACACCCCTCACTGTAACACTGATATACCCCACACCCCTCAATGAAACACACAGATATACCCCACACCCCTCACTTTAACACTGATATAAGCCACACCCCTCACTGTAACACACTGATACACCCCACACTGAAACACACTGATATACCCCACACCCCTCACTGAAACACTGATATACCCCACACCCGTCACTGTAGCACTGATATACCACACACCCCTCACTGAAGCACTGATACACCCCACACCCCTCACTGTAACACACTGATATACCCCACACCCCTCAATGTAACACACTGATATACCCCACACCCCTCACTGTAACACTGATATACCCCACACCCCTCAATGAAACACACTGATATACCCCACACCCCTCACTGTAGCACTGATATACACCACACACCTCACTGTAGCACTGATATACCCCACACCCCTCACTGTAAAACACTGATATACCCCACACCCCTCACTCTAGCACTGATATACACCAGACACCTCACTGTAATACACTGATATACCCCACACCCCTCACTGTAACACTGATATACCCCACACCCCTCACTGTAACACTGATATACCTCTCACTGTAACACACTGATATAGCCCACACCCCTCACTGTAACACTGATATACCCCACACCCCTCACTGAAACACACTGATATACCCCACATCCCTCACTGAAACACACTGATATACCCCACACCCCTCACTGTAACAATGATATACCCCAAACCCTTCATTGTAACACTGATATACCCCACACCCTTCACTGTAACACTGATATAGCCCACACCCCTCACTGTAAGACTGATATGCCCCACACCCCTCACTGTAACACTGATATACACCACATTCCTCACTGTAACACACTGATATACCCCACACCCCTCACTGTAACACTGATATAGCCCACACCCCTCACTGTAACATACTGATATACCCCACACCCCTCACTGTAACACTGATAAACACCACACAACTCACTGTAACACACTGATATACCCCACACCCCTCACTGTAGCACTGATATACCCCAGACACCTCACTGTAATACACTGATACACCCCACACCCCTCACTGTAACACTGATATACCCCACACCCCTCACTGTAACACTGATATACCTCTCACTGTAACACACTGATATAGCCCATACCCCTCACTGTAAAACACTGATATACCCCACACACTCACTGTAACAATCTGATATAACCCACACCCCTCACTGTAACACTGATATACCCCACACCCCTCACTGAAACACACTGATATACCCCACATCCCTCACAACACACTGATATACCCCACACCGCTCACTGAAACAATGATATACCCCAAACCCTTCACTGTAACACTGATATTCCCCACACCCCTCACTGTAACACACTGAAATACCCTACACCCTTTACTGTAACACACTGAGATACCCCACACCCCTTACTGTAACACACTGACATACACCACACCCCTCACTGTAACACTGATGTACCCCACACCCCTCACAGTAACACACTGATAAACCCCACACCCCTCACTGTAACACACTGA
This sequence comes from Somniosus microcephalus, assembly GCF_052327205.1. Lineage (NCBI taxonomy): Eukaryota > Metazoa > Chordata > Chondrichthyes > Squaliformes > Somniosidae > Somniosus > Somniosus microcephalus. The sequence goes on along the minus strand of NW_028225181.1, from coordinate 25,513,526 downwards.
TATACCGCACACCCCTCACTTTAGCACTGATATACCCCACACCCCTCACTGTAACACTGATATACTCCACACCCCTCACTGTAGCACTGATATGCCCCACACACCTCACTGTAGCACTGACATACCCCACACCCCTCACTGTAACACGGATATACCCCACACACCTCTCTGTAGCGCTGATATACACAACACCCCTCACTGTAACACTGATATACCACACCCCTCACTGTAACACTGATATAACACACACCCCTCACTGAAACACTGATATAACCCAAACACCTCACTGTAACACTGATATAACCCACACCCCTCACTGTAACACTGATATACCCCACACCCCTCACTGTAACACTGATATACTCCACACCTCACTGTAACACTGATATAACACACACCCCTCACTGTAACACACTGATATACCCCACACATCTCACTGTAGCACACTGATATACCCCACACACATCACTGTAACACTGATATACCCCACACCTCACTGTAACACACTGATATATCCCACACCCCTCACTGTAATACACTGATAAACCCCACACACCTCACTGTAACACACTGATAAACCCCACACCCCTCACTGTAACACACTGATATACCCCACACCCATCACTGTAGCACTGATATACCCCACACACCTCACTGTAACACACTGATATACCCCACACCCCTCACTGTAACACACTGATATACCCCACACACCTCACTGAAACATTGATATACCCCACACCCCTCACTCGAACCCTCTGATATACCTCACACTCCTCACTGTAACTCTGATATACCCCAGAGCCCTCACTGTAACACACTGATATACCCCACACCCCTCACTGTAACACTGATATACCCCACACCCCTCACTGTAACACACTGATATACCCCACACCCCTCACTGTAACACTGATATACCCCACACCCTCACTGTAACACTGATATACCTCACATCCCTCACTGTAACACTAATACACCCCACACCCCTCACTGTAACACTGATATACCACACACCCCTCACTGTAACACTGATATACCCCACACCCCTCACTGTAACACACTGATATACCCCACACCCCTCACTGTAACACTGATATACCCCACACCCCTCACTGTAATACTGATATACCCCACACCCCTCACTGTAACACTGATATACACAAAACTCCTCATTGTAACACACTGATATACCCCGCACCCCTCACTGTAGCGCACTGATATACCCCGCACCCCTCACTGTAACACTGATATACCCCACACCCCTCACTGTAACACTGATATACCCCACACCTCTCACTGTAACACTGATATACCCCAAACCCCTCACTGAAACACACTGATATACCCCACACACCTCACTGTAGCACTGATATACACCACACACCTCACTGAAACACTGATATACCCCACACACCCCACTGAAACACACTGTTATACCCCACACCCCTCACTGTAACACTGATATACCCCACACCCCTCACTGTAACACTGATATAACCCACACCCCTCACTGTAACACTGATATACCCCACACCCCTCACTGTAACACTGATATAACCCACACCCCTCATTGTAACACTGATATACTCCACACCCCTCAATGTAACACTGATATACCCCACACCCCTCACTGTAACACTGATATAGCCCACACCCCTCACTGAAACACACTGATATAACCCACACCCCTCACTGTAGCACTGATATACACCACACCCCTCACTGTAGCACTGATATACCCCACACCCCTCACTGAAACACACTGATATACCCCACAACCCTCACTGTAACACACTGATATACCCCACACCCCTCACTGAAACACACTGATATACCCCACACCCCTCACTGTAGCACTGATATACCCCACACCCCTCACTGAAACACTGATATACCCCACACCCCTCACTGTAGCACTGATATACCACACAGCGCTCACTGAAACACTGATATACCCCACACCCCTCACTGTAACACACTGATATACCCCACACCCCTCACTATAACACTGATATACCCCAAGCCCCTCACTGTAACACTGATATACCCCACGCTCCTCACTGTAACACTGATATTCCCCACACCCCTCACTGTAACACTGATATACCACACAGAGTGACAAAATTAGTCTCCACTTGGAGAGGCAAGGTTTAATCGGGGATAGTCAGCATGGCTTTGTCAAGGGTAAATCATGTCTGACAAATCTGATTGAATTTTTCGAGGGGTTACTAGGGAGGTGGATGAGGGAAATGCTGCGGATGTGGTTTACATGGACTTCAGTAAAGCTTTTGACAAAGTCCCGCATAGGAGACTGGTCAAGAAGGTAAGAGCCCATGGGATCCAGGGTGCCTTGGCGCGTTGGATCCTAAACTGGCTGAGTGGCAGGAGGCAGAGGGTGATGGTCGAAGGTTGCTTTTGTGACAGGAAGCCTGTGTCCAGTGGGGTACCTCAGGGATCGGTGCTGGGTCCCTTGTTGTTTGTGATCTACATAAATGATTTGGATGAGAATGTAAAAGGGATGATCAGTAAGTTTGCAGATGACACGAAAATTGGTGGGGTGGTAAATTGCAAGGAGGAAAGCCTCAGGCTGCAGGACGATATAGACGTGTTGGTCAGTTGGGCGCAAAAGTGGCAAATGGAATTTAACCCTGAAAAGTGCGAGGTGATGCATTTTGGACGGACAAATAAGGCAAGGGAATAAACAATGAGTGGTAGGACCCTAGGAAGTACAGAGGGTCAGAGGGACCTTGGTGTACATGTACATAGATCTCTGAAGGCAGCGGAACAGGTCGATAAGGTGGTTAAAAAGGCATATGGGATACTTGCCTTCATTAGCCGAGGCATAGAATATAAGAGCAGGGAGGTTATGATGGAGCTGTACAAAACGCTGGTGAGGCCACAGCTGGAGTACTGTGTGCATTTCTGGTCGCCTCACTATAGGAAGGATGTGATTGCTTTGGAGAGGGTGCAGAGAAGATTCACCAGGATGTTACCTGGGATGGAGTGCCTCAGCTATGAAGACTAAACAGGCTGGGGTTGTTTTCCTTGGAACAAAGAAGGCTGAGGGGGGACCTGATTGAAGTGTACAAAATGATGAGGGGCATAGATAGGGTAGACAAAGAGGAACTTTTCCCCTTAGTAGGGGAGTCAATAACAAGGGGACATAGATTCAGGGTAAGGGGCAGGAGATTTAGAGGGGATTTGAGGAGGAACTTTTTCACCCAGAGGGTGGTTGGAATGTGGAACTCAATGCCTAAAAGGGTGGTAGAGGCAGGAACCCTCACAACATTCAAGAAGCATTTGGATGAGCACTTGAAATGCCATTGCTTACAGGGCTATGGACCAAATGCTGGAAAATGGGATTAGACTGGACAGGGATGGATGGGCGGCACAGACACGATGGGCCGAAGGGCCTCTTTCTGTGCTGTAAAACTCTATGACTCTATAACTCTATGACCCCTCACTGTAACACACTGATATACCCAACACCCCTCACTGTAACACTGTTATACACCACACCCCTCACTGTAACTCACTGATGTACCCCACACCCCTCACTGTAACACTGATATACCCCACACCCGTCACTGTAACACTGATATACACCACACACCTCACCGAAACACACCGATATACCCCACACACCTCACTGTAGCACTGATATACCACACACACCTCACTGTAACACTGATATACCCCACGCCCCTCACTGTAACACAGATATACACCACACCCCTCAATGTAACAGAATGATATACCACACACCCCTCACTGTAGCACTGATATACCCCACACTCCTCACTGAGACACACTGATATACCCCACACCCCTCACTGTAGCACTGCTATACACCACACACCTCACTGTAACACAGATATACCCCACACCCCTCACTGATACACTGATATACCCCACACACCTCATTGTAACACTGATGTACCCCACACACCTCACTGTAACAACGATATGCGTCACACCCCTCACTGTAACACTGTTATACCCCACACCCCTCACTGTAACAGATATAGCTCACACCCCTCACTGTAACACTGATATACAAAACACCTCTCACTGAAACACCCTGATATACCCCACACCCCTCACTGTAACACTGATATGCCCCACAACCCTCACTGAAACACACTGATATACCCCACACCCCACACTGAAACAGATATACCTCACACCCCTCACTGTAGCACTGATATACCCCAAACCCCTCAATGTAGCACTGATATACACCACACCCCTCACTGTAACTCAGATATACCCCACACCCCCTCACTGTAACACTGATATACACCACAACCCTTACTGTAACACTGATATACCCCACACACCTCACTGTAGCACTGATATACCCCACAAACTTCACTGAAACACACTGATGTACCACACACCCCACACTGAAACACAGATATAACTCACACCCCTCACTGTAGCACTGATATACCGCACACACCTCACTGAAACACACTGATATACCCACACCCCTCACTGTAACACTGATATACCCCAAACCCCTCACTGTAACACTGATATACACCACACCCCTCACTGTAACACTGATATACAACGCAACACTCACTGTAACACTGATATACACCACACACCTCACTGTAGCACTGATATACCCCACACCCCTCACTGTAACACTGATATACCCCACACCTCTCACTGTAACGCTGAAATATGCCACAACCCTCACTGTAGCACTGATATACCCCACACCCCTCACTAACACTGATATTGTAGGAATGTCTAGTTCCTATCAAGAGACTGAGGTCGACTCAGGCGATCAAAGAAATGATGTTTAATGTAAAACTAACTGTGTTTAACAAACAAAATGCAAGAGAACTACGAATACAGGTCGAGTCAGTCCGGAGGCTCCACAAGGACTGCTTGGGCGGTCCCGTGGCTGGCGTCATGACGTCATCACGTTTTTCCCGCCGGTGGGGGATCACCTGATGAATGGCGTGACGTCATTGCCTTTGTCTGCGCTCTTAAAGGGACCGCGCTCTTTACATGCAAACAATATATACAAAGATACAGACTCAGGCTGCATCTAACGTATTGTTAAAGGGAATTATATACAGTTGATCGGAGTCCCTTTGTGGCTCCGCCACAATATAACCACAACCCTCCCTGTAAAACTGATATACCCCACAACCCTCACTGTAACATTGATACACCCCACACCCCTCACTAACATTGATATACCCCACAGCCCTCACAGTAACACTATGATTCAGTGGGGCGGTGAGCTGCTGGTTTAGTGGGGAGGTGAGCTGTTATCATTCTCTGTGCTTGCCCATTAATCTCTATTAGTTTGTTCTTTACACTCCCACACAGGAGTGTTCATTACCTGCTTCTGTAACCTTCAAACCCTCACAGCTTCCAATGTCCTTTACAAAATGGACTGATTCTCTGGCCACACTCACCAGCAGTCCTCCAGACACCCTGCTGGTTTTAAATTCAATCTTCACTCTCACCCCTGCTTGGCAGCAGATGTGTCTCTATCTGGTGTGTGTTTTAACCTAACTTAACCCCGAGCTATTGTAGCTTAATGTTGATATAATTCTATATGTCAACCAGTGTATTCTATTTAAAAATCTATACATACCAATTCTTACAGGAACTTTTAAAAGGTCTGCTTTCAGAGTGAATTCGCTGGTGTTTCAGCAGACTGGATGACCTTGTGAATCCCTTCGCACACACGGAGCAGGTGAACGGATTCTCTCCAGTGTGTACATGCTGGTGTTCAATGAGGTATGATGACTGAATCTCTTCCCTCAGTGAAAGCAACTGAACGTCTCTTGTCATTGTGAACTCGCTGGTGTTTCAGCAGGATGGATGACCGACTGAATCTCTGCCCACATACGGAGCGGGTGAACAGTCTCTCCCCAGTGTGACTGCATCAATGAATTTGCATCTCAGACGGATAATTGAATCCCTTCTCACAGTCTCCACATTCCCATGGTTTCTCCATGGTCCTTCTGTCTCTCCAGGTTGGACGATCAGTTGAAGACTCGTCCACACACAGAACACGTGCATGGTTTCTCCCCGCTGTGAATGGTGTGAAGTTTTTTAAGGCTGTGTAACTTGTAGTGTATGTAACCGTTCCACCTTTAAGAGAACTATTTTAGTAACCGTTCCACCTTTAAGAGAACTATTTTAAGAGTTGCACTACTTTATCTTGGCTGCTGTATATTGTAATACCGGCGGTGACCACACCGGTATATAAGTGCTGTGTAATGATTTATTGGGCAGTACCGCCCTGACCTTCAACCAGTAAAGACCTGTTAAAGTTTACTCTTATGGTCTGTGTAGTAATTCTTAAGATAACACACAGACTTAACATAACTGTTTAAAGCTCTCTCCACAGTCAGTGCACTGGAACACTCTCGCTCAAGTGTGAATGCGTCTCGGTGCTTTCCCAGTCATAATAATGTTTAAAATCCTTTACCACACACAAGAACTGAGAAAGATTTCTCCTTCCGCATTCAAAGGCCGATGATATTCAGGTCCTGATGAATCGAGTGACTCTGTCAGATCTTGGCGTGATGTTTGGTTTGAGTTTCTTTTCTGCAAGTCCTCCCCTTCTAATACCCTGTAATGGGAGATTACAAAAGTCATCACTAAGTACAGGCCAGAAATTCAGAACAGACAATTCTAGTTTCTATGGAACAATCTTTCCTCTCGTGTTTCCCCCAAAAACTGTAAATTCCTGTCCCACACACTCTCCCTTTCCCTGTGCTGAAATCCTTACCCACTGCACCATGCTTTTGTCCCTCACCCCTTCCCTCCCTCTGCTCTGCTCGGCTCCAGTTCTACAGTCCCTGTGAGCGAGCAGTGTGATGGAATATTCTCCACTTGCCTTGATGAGTACAGCTCCAACAACACTCAAGAAGCTCGACACAATCCAGGACAAAGCAGCCCGCTTGATTGACACCCCATCCATCACCTTAAACATTCACTCCCTCCACCACCAGCGTACCGGGGCTGCAGTGTGTACCATCTGCAAGATGCACTGCAGCAACTCACCAAGGCTTCTTTGGCAGCACCTCCCAAACCCGCGACCTCATCCACCTAGAAGGACAAGGGCAGTAGGCGCATGGGAAGACCACCACCTCCAAGTTCACCTCCAAGTCACACACCATCCTGACTTGGAAGTATACCTCCTTTCTTTCATCGTCGCTGGGTCAAAATCCTGGAAATCCTTACCCAGCAGCAATGTGGGAGTACCATCACCACACGGACTGCAACTGTTCAAGAAGGCAGCTCACCACCACCTTCTCAAGCGCAGTTAGGGATGGGCAATAAATGTCGGCCCTGCCAGCGACCCTCACATCCCATAAACGAATATAAGCAAGTGCCTTTGCTGCAGCTGCTCTGGGGAAGGGCCGCGCTAGCGCCCCGACACCGCCCTGTCCATGATGGCGGCGCGGGGACAAGACCTGCATTCCATCACCAAGATGGCGGCTGCTTGCTGGGGTCAACCAGGCCTGTCGCCGGGGAGTAGGCCTTCAGCAACATGGCGGACAGACGCCTCGTACACCCGGGCCTGGCGCCACGGCACAAACACGAGGTCCCGCGGCACTTATTCGGGGCCTGAGGCCTACGCCGGGTGCTTGTGAAGCTTCCCAGACACTGCGGCGCCAATGCCTCCCCGGCCTCTACATTCTCCACCCTCCTATTGAGTCGTTTGTTCGGCCATTACTACAGCAGGAAATGCTCTGACGGAGGTCTGGACCTGATACTTTGGCTCGGTTTCTCTCCCTACAATGTTCCTGCTGTCCGCCATTGCTCCGTCTGCACCACTTGCACTGCGCATGCTAGGAACACTCCCGGTCCTGCGCACTGGGCTCCTGTAGTCATTGATTGGGCACTTCCTGCCACGCAGAGGATTGTGGGGAAACACATCGCCATTGAATGCCACAAAACAGAGAGCAGCTGCTCAGACTGGCAAAAGGTGGAAAGTGGTGTTCCACTATGCTGTTCACAATTTACAAAAACGATTTGGACTCGGGAATTTGAAGTACAATTTCAACATTTGTCAATGATACCAAATTGGGAGGTATAGTTACTATTGATGAAGACTGACAAAATGCAAGAAGACATTAATAAACTTGCAGACTTGCAGAATGGAAGTGTAATTGGCGAATGATTATCAATAAAGTTGAGTGTGAGGTGGCGCCTTTTGGTAGGAAGAATAAGGAGGACAGATACTGCTTGGAAAATAAGAGTATAAATGGGGTAGAGGAGCAATGGGATCTCGGGGAACAGATACGCAAATCATTAAAAGTAGCAATGGAGGTTAATAGGGCCATAAAAAAACAAACAAAGCACTGGGGTTCATTTCCAGAGGGATAGAATTACAAAGCAGGAAAGTTATGTTAAACTTGTACTGACCCTGGGCTACATCATACTTGGAGTACTGTGAAAAGCTCTGGTCTCCATATTGTTATGAGGGGCCGTATCGCCGACTCCTGCTCTTATTTCTTATGTTCTTAATATAGAGGCATTGGAGAAGGAGATTTGCAAGGATGATCCTAGAACCGAGAGGATATACTTATCAGGAAAGGCTGAACAGGCTGGGCCTCTTTTCCCTTGAAGAAAGAGAAAGCTGATGGATGACTGGATAGATGTCTTTAAGATTATGAAAAGGTTATAAAGGGTGGTCGTAGAGAAAATGTTTCCACTTGTGGGAGTCCAAAACTGGAGATCATTATTATAAGATAGTCACGAATAAATCCAATAGAGAATTCAGCAGAAATTCTTCACCCAAAGAGAGGTGAGAATGTGGAACTCTCTACTACAGGGAGTAGTTGAGGCAGATAGTACACATGCATTTAAAATAAGCTAGATAAACACACGAGGAGGAATGAGTATAAGATTATGCTAATAGAATTAAATGAAGAGGGGTGAGAGGAGGGTTGTGTGGGGGATAAACACCGGCACAAACCAATAGGGCCGAACAGGTTAGATATAGAGTAAATCTCCCCCAACACTGCCCCATCAAACTCTCCCAGGGCAGGTACAACACGAGTTAGACACAGTAAAGCTCCCTCAGCACTGTCCCATCAAACACGCCCAGGGCAGGTACAGCACGGGTTAGATATAGAGTAAAGCCCAATCGACACTGTCCCATCAAACACTCCCAGGGCAGGTACAGCACGGGTTAGATATGGAGTAAAGCCCAATCTACACTGTCCCATCAAGCACTCCCAGGGCAGGTGCAGCACGAGTTAGATACAGAGTAAAGCCCACTCTACACTGTCCCATCAAACACTCCCAGGGCAGGTACAGCACGGGTTAGATAAAGCATAAAGCCCCATCTAGACAGCCCCATCAAACACTGCCTGGGCAGGTACAGCACGTGTTAGTAACAGAGTAAAGCGCACTCGATATTGTCTATCAAACGCTCCCAGCATGCTGACACATGGGTTAGATACAGAGTAAAGCTCCCTCTACACTGTCCCAGCAAACACTCCCAGGTCAGGTACAGCATGGGTTAGATACAGAGTAAAGCTCCCTCTACACTGCCCCATCAAACTCTCCCAGCGAAGGTTCAGACCATGTTTGATACAGAGTAAAGCTCCCTCAACACTGTCACATCAAACCCTCCCAGGGCAGGTACAGTGCGGGTTAGATAAAGCGCAAAGCCCCATCTACAGAGTCCCATGAAACACTCCCAGGGCCGGTTCAGACCATGTTTAAAACATAGAAAAGTAGGAGCAGGAGTAGGCCATTCAGCCCTTCGAGCCTGCTCCGCCATTCAACATGATCATGGCTGAGCTTCTATCTCAGTTTCAAATTCCCGCTCTCTCCTCATACCCCTTGATGCCTTTTGTATCTAGAAATCCATCCTTCTTAAATATATTCAGTGACTTGCCATCTACAGCCTCTGTGGTAGAGAATTCCACAGGTTCACCACCCTGTGAGTGCTGATATTTCTCCTCATCTCAGTCCTAAGTGTCCTACCCCGTATCCTGAGTCTGTGACCCCACGATCTCGACCCCCCAGCCAGGGGAAACATCCTCCCTGCATCCAGTCTGTCTAGCCCTGTCAGAATTTTATACGTTCCAATGAGATCCTCTCTCCTTCTTCTAAACTCTAGTGAATACGGGGCTAGTCGAACCAAACTCTCTATACGACAGTCCTGCCATCCCAGGAATCAGTCTGGTAAATCTTCGCTGCACTCCCTCTTTGGCAAGTATAACCTTCCTTAGGTAAGGGGACCAAAACTGCACATAGTATACACCAAGTGTGGTCTCATCAAGGCCCTGTATAACTGTAGTAAGACATCCTTGCTCCTGTATTCAAATCCACTTGCAATGAAGGCCAACATACCGTTGACACAGAGTAAAGCTCCCTCTACACTGTCCCAGCAAACGAGTCCAGGACAGGCACAACACGGGTTAGATGCAGGATAAAGCTCCATTAACGACTGTCGAATCAAACACTCTCAGGGCAGGTACAGCACTGGTTAGATACAGAGTAAAGCTCTCTCTACACTGTCCCATCTAAGCTGTGCTGTACCTGCCCTGGGAGTGTTTGATGGGACAGTGTAGAGGGAGCTTTATTCTATATCTAAACCATGCTGTACGCAGAAGGTAGATATTTGGGATAAATAGGTAATTTTCCCGTGGATGCCACAGGGATCGGTGCTTGGGCCTCAACTATTGACAATCTAAATTAAGGACTTGGATGAAGGGACCCAGTGCAATGTAGCCAAGTTTGCGGATGATACAAAGATGGGTGGGAAAACAAGTTGTGCAGAGGACTCAAAGGACCTGCAACGGGATATAGGAAGGCTAAGTGAGTGGGCAAACATTTGGCAGATGGAGTCTAATGTGGGGAAGTGCGAGGTTATAAACTTTGCAGGAAAAATAAAAAAGCAAATTATTATTTAAATGGAGAGAGATTACAAAATGCTACAGTTCAGAGGGACCTGGGGGTCCTTGTGCAAGAAATACAAAAAGTTAAGCATGCCGGTACAGCAAGTAATCAAAAAGGCAAAAGGAATGTTGGCCTTTATTTCAAAGGGGTTGGAGTATAAAAGCATAAAATCTGTGGAATTCTCTGCCCCAAATAGTTGTGTAGGCTGGGTCATTAAATACATTTAAGGTGGAGATAGACAAATTTTTGAAAGATAAGGGAGTGAAGGGTTATGGGGAGCGGGTGGGGAATTGGCTTTGAGCTCATGATCAGCCATGATCTTACTGAATGGCGGAGAAGGCTCGAGGGGCCAAGTGGCCTATTCCTGCTCCTATTTATGTTCTTATGAGCCCGGGGAGTGTTTGATGGGACAGTGTAGAGGGAGCATTACTCTGTATATAACCCGTGCTGTACCTGCCCTGGGAGTGTTTGATGGGTCAGTGTAGAGGGAGCTTTACTCTGTATCTAACCCGTGCTGTACCTGCCCTGGGAGTGATTGCTGGGGCAGTGTAGAGGGAGCTTTATTCTATATCTAACCTGTGCTGTACCTGCCCTGGGAGTGATTGCTGGGACAGTGCAGAGGGAGCATTACTCTGTATCTAACCCGTGCTGTACTTGCCCTAGGACTGTTTGGTGGGACAGTGTAGAGGGAGCTTTACTCTCTATCTAACCCGTGCTGTACCTGCCCTGGGAGTGTTTCATGGGAAAATGTAGAGGGAGCTTTACTCTGTATCTAACCCGTGGTGTAGCTGCACTGGGAGCGTTTGATGGGACAGTGTAGAGGGAGCTTTACTCTGGATCGAACCCGTGCTGTAACTTCCCTGGGAGTGTTTCATGGGAAAATGTAAAGGGAGCTTTACTCTGTATCTCACCCGTGCTGTAGCTGCACTGGGAGTGTTTGATGGGACAGTGTAGAGGGAGCTTTACTCTGTATCTAACCTGTGCTGTAACATCCCTGGGAGTGTTTCATGGGGCAGTGTAGGGGGAGCTTTACTCTGTTTCTAACGCATGCTGACCCTGCCCTGGGAGTGTTTGATGGGACAGCGTTATTCTGTATCTAACCCGTGCTGTGCCTGCCCTGTCCGTCTTTGATGGGGCAGTGTAGAGGGAGCATTACTCTGTATGTTTGTGACTGGAAGGCTGTTTCCAGTGGGGTTCCGCAGGGCTCAGTACTAGGTCCCTTGTTTTTTATGGTATATATCAATGATCTAGACTTGAATATAGGGGGTATTATTATTAAGTTTGCAGATGATGCTAAAATCGGCTGTGTGGTTGATACTGAAGAAGGAAGCTGTAGACTGCAGGAAGATATCAATAAGTTGGTCAGGTGGACAGAACAGTGGCAAATGGAATTGAAGTTTGAGGTCATGCATTTGGGAAGGGCTAACAAGGAAAGGGAATACACATTAAATGGTACGTCACTGAGTAGTGAAGAGGAACACAGGGACCTTGCAGTGCATGTCCACAGATCCCTGAAGGTAGGCCAGGTAGATAAGGTGGTTAAGAAGGCATACGGAATACTTGCCTTTATTAGCCGTGGCATCGAATACAAGTGCGGGGGGATTATGCTTCAACTGTATAAAACACTAGTTAGGCCTCAGCTAGAGTACTGCGTGCAGTTCTGGTCACCACATTACAGGAAATATGTGATTGCACTAGAGAGGGTACAGAGGAGATTTACAAGGATGTTGCCGGGAGTAGAGAATCTTAGCTATGAGGAAAGACGGGATAGGCTGGGTCTGTTTTCCTGGAAACAGAGGAGGCTGAGAGGAGACCTTATTCTGGTGTATAAAATTATGAAGGCCATGGATAAAGTGGATAGAAAGGACCTATTTCCCTTAGCAGAGGGGTCAAATACCAGGGGGCACAGATTTAAAGTAATTGGTGGGAGGTTTAGAGGGGATTAAAGGGGAATTTCTTCACCCAGACGGTTATGTGTGTCTGAAACTCACTGCCTGAAAGGGTGGTAGAGGCGGGAATCCTAACAACATTTAAAAAGTATTTGGATGTGCACTTGGGATGCTGTAACCTGAAGTGCTACGGGCCAAGAGCTGAGACGTGGGATTAGGCTAGATAGGTCTTTGTGGGCCGGCGCGGACACGATGGGCCGAAATGGCCTCCTTCCATGCTGTAACTTTCTATGATTCTATGAATCTAACCCGTGCTGTACCTGCCCTGGGAGTGATTAATGAGTCGGTGTAGAGGGAGCTTTATTCTATATCTAACCCGTGCTGTACCTGCCTGTGAATGTTTGATGGGACAGTGTAGAGGGAGCTTTACTCTGTATCTAACCCGTGCTGTACCTGCCCTGGGAGTGTTTGATGGGACAGTGTAGAGGGAGCTTTACTCTGTATCTAACTCGTGCTGTACCTGCCTGGGAATGTTTCATGGGACAGTGCAGAGGGATCTTTACTCTGTATCTAACTCGTGCTGTACCTGCCCTGGGAGTGTTTGATGGGACAGTGTAGAGGGAGCTTTACTCTGTATCTAACCCGTGCTGTACCTGCCCTGGGAGTGTTTGATGGGGCAGTGTAGAGCGAGCTTTACTCTGTATCTAACCTGTGCTATACCTGCCCTGGGAGTATTTGATGGGGCAGTGTAGAGGGAGCTTTACTCTGTATCTAACTCGTGTTGTACCTGCCTGGGAATGATTGATGGGACAGTGTAGAGGAAGCTTTTCTCTGTATCTAACCCGGTGCTGTACCTGCCCTGGGAGTGTTTGATGGGACAGTGTAGAGGGAGCTTTACTCTGTATCTAACCCGTGCTGTACCTGCCCTGGGTGTGTTTGATGGGACAGTGTAGAGGGAGCTTTACTCTGTATCTAACCTGTGCTGTACCTGCCCTGGGAGTGTTTGATGGGACAGTGTAGAGGGAGCTTTACTCTGTATCTAACCCGTGCTGTACCTGCCCTGGGAGTGTTTGATGGGACAGTGTAGAGGGAGCTTTACTCTGTATCAAACCTGTGCTGTACCTGCCCTGGGATTGGTTGATGCGGCAGTGCAGAGGGAGCTGTACTCTGTATCTAACCCCATGCTGTACCTGCCCTGGGAGTGTTTGATGGGACAGTGTAGAGGGAGCTTTACCCTGTATCTAACCCGTGCTGCACCTGCCCTGGGAGTGTTTGATGCGGCAGTGTAGAGGGAGCTTTACTCTGTATCTAACCCCATGCTGTACCTGCCCTGGGAGTGTTTGATGGGACAGTGTAGATGGAGCCTTATAACCCTTCATAAATCATTATAATCCTTAATAACACTCTATAAAACTTTTGTAAATGATTATGTCCGTTTATCATAAGTTGTATCACTTTGTACCCCATTTAAATCCCTTTATAATTTGTATAACCCTTTATCGTCCTTTGTCAATCATTCTAACCCTTTATATTCCTTTACAATTCATCATAACACTTTATGTTCTATTATCAACCTTTATATATTATAATATTTATATTCTTTTATAATAATTTATAAGTGAGCATCAACCTTTATAACCCTTTATAAAACTTCAGGATGCAGCGTAGAGATAATGGCCTAGAAATTCAGTGGGCTGCGCCACCAGTTAGCGCCTGAAGAGGGCACTCAGTGGCTTTAGCGCCACTGGCCACACCTCCCGCGATATTTAGCGGGGCGCTAATGGTGGCATTTGCCTGTAGCGCTGCGCCACCACCGATGACGTCATCGGTGTGCGCAGCGCCCCGATGACCATATTTGGTCGCGCCCGCCTCTTTAACGCCGGTCGCAAATCGCGACCGGTTCACAGGGCCTACCTGTGGCGGTAGTGGCGCAAGTTAAGGTGGAGGTGCGGGGCAGCCGCTTTTTCGGCGGCCGCCTGCCAGCACCTCCGTCCCCGGCCTCCTAAACGCCCCCCAACCCCCCGCGGCATTGCCGGCTGTTTCCCGAGAGCCCGGCACTTCTCCTTGGTGCCGGGCTCATTTGCCGGCACTCGCGAGCGGGGATCGTGCTGTTGCAGGCACCTCCCCCTTAACAGTGGGAGGAAGGCCTGCAGTACCGCAGCGTGCCGTGCCGCAGCCTGTGGCGCTGTGGCCCTTAGCGCTGCGTTATTCAGGTTGAGCGCCCCAAGCTGGGCGCGGGGAGCCTCGAGTAGTGGCCCGCTTCCGTTTGGGGTGCAGAAACTGAATATCGGGATGGCGCAAGTGGCTCCGCTCGCAGAGGTAATTCCGGTGCCCAGGCGAGCTTGGTGCCCAACTGAATTTCTAGGCCAATGGGTAGGTACTCAAATTGGCAGGACGTGACTTGTGGTGTTTGCAGGGGTCTGTTTTGGGGCCTCAACTATTCACAATATTATTAGTGACTTACATTGTGTTATAGAAAGTGATATATCCAAATTTGCCAACGACACAAAGATAGGCAGCATTGTAGGCAGTGCAGATGAAAGCATAAAATTACAAAGGGATATTGATAGATTAATTGAATGTGCAAAACTGTGGCAAATGGATTTCAATGTAAGCAAATGTGAGTTCATCCACTTTGGACCGCAAAAGGATAGAACAGGTTACTTTCTAAATGTGAAAAGCTAAAAAGAGTGGATTTCCAAAGAGACTTGGGGGTCCAGGTACATAGATCATTAAAATGTCATGAACAGGTACAGAAAATAATCAAAATGGCGACTGGAATGCTGGCCTTTATATCTAGAGGACTAGAATACAAGCGTGTAGAAGTTATGCTTCAGCTATACAAAGCCCTGGTTAGACCACACCTGGAGGACTGTGAGCAGTTCTGGGCAGCACACCTTAGGAAGGATATACTGGCCTTGGAGTGAGTGCAGCGTAGGTTTTCCAGAATGATACCCGGACTTCAAGGGTTAAGTTACAAGGAGCTATTACACAAAATAGGGTTGTATTCCCCAGAATTGAGAAGGTTCAGGGGTGATCTGATCGAAGTTTTCAGGATATTAAGGGGAACAGATAGAGTCGATAGCGAGAAACTATTTCCGCTGATTGGGGATTCTCGGACTGGGGGCACAGTCTAAAAATTAGAGGCAGTCCTTTCAGGAGTGAAATTAGGAAACACTTCTACACACAAAGGGTGGTAGAAGTTTGGAACTCTCGTCCACAAACAGCAATTGATGCTAGATCAAATGATAATTTTTAATCAGATACTTGTTCCTTTTTGTTAAACAACGGTATTAATGGATATGGGCCAAAGGCAGGTATATGGAGTTAGGTCGCAGATCAGTCAATGATCGCATTGAATGGGAGAACAGACTCGAGGGGCTGAATGGCCGACTCCTCTACCTATATTCCTATGAGTGTGGGATCCGTTGACATGTTAGCCTTCCCCAAATGCAATACATCACAGTTCTCCGGATTGAATTCCATTTGCCACAATCTGCCTGCATGTAGCATGAGTTATACACAGAATAAAGCTCACTTTACACTGCCCAATCAAACAGTCCAGGGCAGGTAAAGCACAGGTTAGATATAGGGTAATGCTCCCTCCAAACTGTCCCATCAAACACTCCCAGGGCAGGCACAGCACGGGTTAGATAAAGAGAAAAGCTCCCTTTACACTGCCCAATCAAACAGTCCAAGGGCAGGTACAGCACGGGTTAGATAGAGATACAGAGTAAAGCTCCCTCTACACTGTCCCATCAAACACTCCCAGGGCAGGTACAACACGAGTTAGATACAGAGTAAAGCTCCCTCTACACTGTCCCATCAAACACTTCCAGGGCAGGTACAACACGAGTTAGGTACAGAGTAAAGCTCCCTCTACACTGTCCCATCAAACACTCCCAGGGCAGGTACAGCACGGGTTAGATACAGAGTAGAGGTCCCTCTACACTGTCCCATCAAACACTCTCGGGGCAGGTACAGCACGGGTTAGATACAGAGTAAAGGTCCCTCTACACTGTCCCATCAAACACTCCCAGGGCAGGTACAGCACGGGTTAGATACAGAGCAAAGCTCCCTCTACACTGTCCCCTCAAACACTCCCAGGGCAAGTACAGCACGGGTTAGATACAGAGTAAAGCTCCCTCAACACTTTCCCATCAAACACTCCCAGGGCAGGTACAGCACGGGTTATATACAGAGTAAAGCTCCCTCTACACTGTCCCATCAAACACTCCCAGGGCAGGCACAGCACGGGTTAGATACAGAGTAAAGCTCCCTCTACACTGCCCAATTATACACTCCCAGGGCAGGTACAGCACGGGGTAGATACAGAGTAAACCTACCTCTACAGTGTCCCATCAAACAGTCCAGGGAAGGTGTAGCACAGGTTAGATACAGAGCAAAGCTCCCTCTACACTGTCCCATCAAACACTCCCAGGGCAGGCACAGCACGGGTTAGATAAAGAGAAAAGGTCCCTTTACACTGCCCAATCAAACAGTCCAAGGGAAGGTACAGCACGGGTTAGATAGAGATACAGAGTAAAGCTTCCACTACACTGTCCACTCAGGGACAGATACAACCCGGGTGACATGCAAAGCTCCCTCTAATACAGCATGTGCAGCGTCCACCTCCCTTGACACTACCCAATGAAGCACAACAAGCTCAGGTACAGCATGGGGTGAATACAGAATAAAGATCCCTCTACATGCAAGTGTCAAACACTCCCGGCTGAGGTACAGGCAAGGTATATCTGTGACTAAGCTCCGCTCAACTTGTCGCATCAAAGGCCGAGCCTGAAGCCAGATGTTGAACAGCTCCCAGTATCTGGTTAGACTCTCACCTCGGCTAAATCCTGCACTGATGGAATTCTGAATAAAGCTCCTCACCTTTCCAACCATTGCTGAAGCTTTCTGTTTTATCCCGTCTCCGACAGTGGGGGTCTTGGTCCCACCAGATCTGCTCTGTGAACCCAGCGACATTTCTCCAGTCCCAGTGAGTGTGGCGATGATTCGACTTCGATCTCTACTCCTACTGAGATATTGCTCACTCCCAGAGACTGTCAATAGAAAAATGATTCATATTATTCCCAGAATACAGGGGGAGCATTTTTGTGACAATAATTACATTTAATTTGATTATTTTTGCAATTAATGAATGTGCTTAAATTGTTCTATTCTCTCCTTTGCCCTGTTTATTGGGACTAAACCCTCTCCCAGTGTCAGCTGTCACTCCAGCTCCTCCCACACTGACATCCCACTGATGGGCCATACCTAGGGGCGGGGCCCTGTCTCCAGGTGACATCACACAGGAGCCAGGAGCCAATCACACAGCAGCCAGGAACGATGTCACAAAGCGGCCGGAGCCCCTCCCACTCGGTCACATTGATCAGGCTCTGCTCCTGGTGTGCAGTCTCACTGGGCACGAACACAGGGTGTACAATCAGTCCCGTTTCCGGGAGTGAACCGGGATCCTGCCCTACATCCCTGCCGAGTTTTATTTCCATCGGTGGAAAGTGAGTGGCTGATTCACAATCACACAGTTTGTACTGTAGCACCTACTATAAGTCACCTGCCCTGGGAGTGTTTGATGGGACAGTGTAGTGGGAGCTTTATTCTTTATCTAACCAGTGCTGTACCTGCCCTGAGAGTGTTTGATTCGACAGTCGTTAATGGAGCTTTATTCTGTATCTCACCCGTGTTGTGCCTGTCCCGGACTCGTTTGATGGGACAGTGTAGAGGGAGCTTTACTCTGTGTCAACGTTATGTTGGCCTTCATTGCAAGAGGATTTGAATACAGGAGCAAGGATGTCTTACTACAGTTATACAGGGCCTTGATGAGACCACACTTGGTGTATACTATGTGCAGTTTTGGTCTCCTTACCTAAGAAAGGTTATACTTGCCATAGAGGGAGTGCAGCGAAGGTTTACCAGACTGATTCTTGGGATGGCAGGACTGTCGTATAGAGAGATTGGGTCGACTAGCCCTGTATTCACTAGAGTTTAGAAGATGGAGAGGGGATCTCATTGGAACGTATAAAATTCTGACAGGGCTAGACAGACTGGATGCAGGGAGGTTGTTTCCCCTGGCTGGGGGGGTCGAGATCGTGGGGTCACAAACTCAGGATATGGGGTCTGACATTTAGGACTGAGATGAGGAGAAATATCTGCACTCACATTGTGGTGAATCTGTGGAATTCTCTACCACAGAGGCTGTGGATGGCAATCACTGAATATATTTAAGAAGGATGGATTTCTAGATACAAAAGGCATCAAGGGGTATGAGGAGAAAGCGGGAATTTGAAAGTGAGATAGAAGCTCAGCCACGATCATGTTGAATGGCGGAGCAGGCTCGAAGGGCTGAATGGCCGACTCCTGCTCCTACTTTTCTTTCTTTCAAACATGGTCTGAACCGGCCCTGGGAGTGTTTCATGGGACTCTGTAGATGGGGCTTTACGCTTTATCTATCCTGTGCTGTACCTGCCCTGGGAGGGTTTGATGGGACAGTGTTGAGGGAGCTTTACTCTTTATCAAACATGGTCTGAACCTTCGCTGGGAATGTTTGATGGGGCAGTGTAGAGGGAGCTTTAATCTGTATCTAACCCATGCTGTACCTGCCCTGGGAGTGTTTGCTGGGACAGTGTAGAGGGTGCTTTACTCTGTATCTAACCCATGCTGTACCTGCCCAGGGAGTGTTTGCTGGGACAGTGTAGAGGGAGCTTTACTTTGTATCTAACCCATGTGTAAGCACCCTCGGAGCGTTTGATTGGCAATATCGAGTGCGCTTTACTCTGTATCTAACACGTGCTGTACCTGCCCTGGGAGTGTTTGATGGGGCTGTCTAGATGGGGCTTTATGCTTTATCTAACCCATGCTGTACCTGCCCTGGGAGTGTATGATGGGACAGCTTAGAGTGGGCTTTACTCTGTATCTAACTCGTGCTGCACCTGCCCTGGGAGTGCTTGATGGGACAGTGTAGATTGAGCTTTACTCTATATCTGACCCGTGCTGTACCTGCCCTGGGAGGGTTTGATGGGACAGTGTAGAGGGAGCTTTACTCTGTATCTAACCTGTGCTGCACCTGCCCTGGGAGTGCTTGATGGGACAGTGTAGAGTGAGCTTTACTCTGTATCTAACTCGTGCTGTACCTGCCCTGGAAGTGTTTGATGGGACAGTGTAGAGGGAGCTTTACTCTGTATCTAACCCGTGCTGTACCTGCCCTGGGAGTGTTTGATGGGACAGTGTAGAGTGAGCTTTACTCTGTATCTAACCCGTGCTGTACCTGCCCTGGGAGTGTTTGATGGGACAGTGTAGAGTGGGCTATACTCTGTATCTAACCCGTGCTGTACCTGCCCTGTGAGGGTTTGATGGGACAGTGCTGAGGGAGCTTTACTGTGTCTAACTCGTGTTGTACCTGTCGTGGGAGAGTTTGATGGGGCAGTGTTGGGGCAGATTTACTCTGTATCTAACCTGTTCGGCCCTATTGGTTGTGCCGGTGTTTATCCCCCACACAACCCTCCTCTCACCCCTCTTCATTTAATTCTATTAGCATAATCTTATACTCATTTCTCCCTCGTGTGTTTATCTAGTTTATTTTAAATGCATGTATACTTTCCGCCTCAACTACTCCCTGTAGTAGTGAGTTCCACATTCTCACCTCTCTTTGGGTAGAATTTCTGCTGAATTCTCTATTGGATTTATTCGTGACTATCTTATAATAATGCTCTCCAGTTTTGGACTCCCACAAGTGGAAACATTTTCTCCACGACCACCCTTTATAACCTTCTCATAATCTTAAAGACATCTATCCAGGCATCCATCAGCTTTCTCTTTCTTCAAGAGAAAAGAGGCCCAGCCTGTTCAGCCTTTCCTGATAAGTAAATCCCCTCAGTTCTAGGATCATCCTTACAAATCTCCTTCTCCAATGCCTCTATATTAAGAACATAAGAAATAAGAGCAGGAGTCAGCGATACGGCCCCTCATAACAATATGGAGACCAGAGCTTTCCACAGCACTCCAAGTATGATGTAACCCAGGCGCAGTACCAGTTTAACATAACTTTCCTGCTTTGTAATTCTATCCCTCTGGAAATGAACCCCAGCGTTTGTTTATTTTTTTATGGCCCTATTAACCTCCATTGCTACTTTTAAATATTTGCGTGTCTGTACCCAGAGATCCCATTGCTCCTCTACCCCATTTATACTCTTATTTTCCAAGCAGTATTTGGCCTCCTTATTCTTCCTACCAAAAGTCGCCACCTCACACTAAACTATATTGATAGTCATTCGCCAATTACACTTCCATTCTGCAAGTCTGCAAGTCTATTAATGTCTTCTTGCATTTTGTCAGTCTTCATCAATAGTAACTATGCCTCCCAATTTGATATCATTGACAAATGTTGAAATTGTACTTCAAATTCCCGAGTCTAAATTGTGAACAGCATAGTGGAACACCACTTTCCACCTTTTGCCAGTCTGAGCAGCTGCTCTCTGTTTTGTGGCATTCAATGGCGATGTGTTTCCCCACAATCCTCTGCGTGGCAGGAAGTGCCCAATCAATGACTACAGGAGCCCAGTGCGCAGGACCGGGAGTGTTCCGAGCATGCGCAGTGCAAGTGGTGCAGACGGAGCAATGGCGGACAGCAGGAATATCGTGGGAGAGAAACAGAGCCAAAGTTTCAGGTCGAGACCTCCGTCAGAGCATTTCCTGGTGTCGTAATGGCCGAACAAACGACTCAATAGGAGGGTGGAGAATGTAGAGGCCGGGGAGGCATTGGCGCCGCAGGATCTGGGAAGCTTCACAAGCACCCGGCGTAGGCCTCAGGCCCTCGTGTTTGCGCCGCGGCGCCAGGCACGGGTGAACGGGGCGACTGTCCGCCATGTTGCTGAAGGCCTACTCCCCGGCGACAGCCCTGGGTTACCCCAGCAAGCGGCCGCCATCTTGGTGATGGAATGCAGGTCTTGTCCCCGCGCCGCCATCATGGACAGGGCGGTGTCGGGGCGCATGCGCGGCCCTTCCCCAGAGCAGCTGCAGCAAAGGCACTTGCTTATATTCGTTTATGGGATGTGAGGGTCGCTGGCAGGGCCGACATTTATTGCCCATCCCTAACTGCGCTTGAGAAGGTGGTGGTGAGCTGCCTTCTTGAACGGCTGCAGTCCGTGTGGTGATGGTACTCCCACATTGCTGTTGGGTAAGGATTTCCAGGATTTTGACTCCGCGACGATGAAAGAACGGAGGTATACTTCCAAGTCAGGATGGTGTGTGACTTGGAGAGGAACTTGGAGATGGTGGTGTTCCCATGCGCCTACTGCCCTTGTCCTTCTAGGTGGATGAGGTCGCGGGTTTGGGAGGTGCTGCCAAAGAAGCCTTGGCGAGTTGCTGCAGTGCATCTTGTCGATGGTACACACTGCAGCCCCGGTACGCTGGTGGTGGAGGTACTGAATGTTTAAGGTGATGGATGGGGTATCAATCAAGCGGGCTGCTTTGCCCTGGATTGTGTCGAGCTTCTTGAGTGTTGTTGGAGCTGTACTCATCAAGGCAAGTGGAGAATATTCCATCACACTCCTCGCTCACAGGGACTGTAGAACTGGAGCCGAGCAGAGCAGAGGGAGGGGGTGAGGGGCAATGGCATGGTGCAGTGGGTAAGTATTTCAGCACAGGGAAAGGGAGAGTGTGTGGGACAGGAATTTACAGCTTTTGGGGGAAACACGGGAGGAAAGATTGTTCCATAGAAACTAGAATTGTCTGTTCTGAATTTCTGGCCTGTACTTACAGTGATGACTTTTGTAATCTCCCATTACAGGGTATTAGAAGGGAAGGATTTGCAGACAAAAAACATAAACCAAACATCACGCCAAGATCTGACTGAGTCACTCGATTCATCAGGACCTGAATACCATCGGCCTTTGAATGCGGAAGGAGAAATCTTTCTCAGTTCTTGTGTGTGGTGAAGGATTTTAAACATTATTGTGACTGGAAAAGCACCGAGACCCATTCACACTTGAGCAAGAGTGTTCCAGTGCACTGACTGTGGAGAGAGCTTTAACCAGTTACACAGCCTTCAAAAACATCACACCATTCACAGCGGGGAGAAACCATGCACGTGTTCTGTGTGTGGACGAGTCTTCAACTGATCGTCCAACCTGGAGAGACAGAAGGACCATGGAGAAACCATGGGAATGTGGAGACTGTGAGAAGGGATTCAATTGTCCGTCTGAGATGCAAATTCATTGATGCAGTCACACTGGGGAGAGACTAGTCACACTGGGGAGAGACTGTTCACCCGCTCCGTATGTGGGAAGAGATTCAGTCGGTCATCCATCCTGCTGAAACACCAGCGAGTTCACAATGACAAGAGACGTTCAGTTGCTTTCACTGTGGGAAGAGATTCAGTCATCATACCTCATTGAACACCAGCATGTTCACACTGGAGAGAATCCGTTCACCTGCTCCGTCTGTGCGAAGGGATTCACAAGGTCCTCCAGTCTGCTGAAACACCAGCGAATTCACTCTGAAAGCAGACCTTTTAAAAGTTCCTGTAAGTATTGGTATGTATAGATTTTTAAATAGAATACACTGGTTGACATATAGAATTATATCAACATTAAGCTAGAATAGCTAGGGATTAAGTTAGGTTAAAACACACACCAGATAGAGACACATCTGCTGCCAAGCAGGGGTGAGAGTGAAGATTGAATTTAATACCAGCAGGGTGTCTGGACGACTGCTGGTGAGTGTGGCCAGAGAATCAGTCACTTTTGTAAAGGACATTGGAAGTTGTGAGGGTTTGGAGGTTACAGAAGCAGGTAATGAACACTCCTGTGTGGGAGTGTAAAGAACAAACTAATAGAGATTAATGGGCAAGCACAGGGAATGATAACAGCTCACCTCCCCACTAAACCAGCAGCTCACCGCCCCACTGAATCATAGTGTTACTGTGAGGGCTGTGGGGTATATCAATGTTAGTGAGCGGTGTGGGGTATATCAATGTTACAGTGAGGGTTGTGGGGTATATCAGTTTTACAGTGAGGGGTGTGGTGCATATCAGTGTTAGTGAGGGGTGTGGGGTATATCAACGTTGCAGTGAGGGGTCTGGGGTATATCAGTGTTACAGTGAGGGTTGTGGTTATATTGTGGCGGAGCCACTAAGGGACTCAGATCAACTGTATATAATTCCCTTTAACAATATGTTAGCTGCAGCCTGAGTCTGTATCTTTGTATATAATGTTTGCATGTACAGAGTGCGGTCCCTTTAAGAGCGCAGGCAAATGCAATGACGTCACGCCGTTCATCAGGTGATCCCCCACCGGTGGGTAAAAAGTGATGACGTCATGACGCCAGCCACGGGACCGCCCAAGCAGTCCTCGTGGAGCCTCCGGACTGACTAGACCTGTATTCGTAGTTCTCTTACATTTTGTTTGTTAAACTCAGTTAGTTTTACATTAAACATCGTTTCTTTGATCGCCTGAGTCGACCTCAGTCTCTTGATAGGAACTAGACATTCCTACAATATCAGTGTTACAGTGAGTGGTGTGGGGTATATCAGTGCTACAGTGAGGGGTGTGGGGTATATCAGTGTTCCAGTGAGGGTGTGGGGTATATCAGTGTTACAGTGAGGGGTGTGCGGTATATGAGTGTTACAGTGAGGGGTGTGGGGTATATCAGTGTGTTTCAGTGAGGGGTGTGGGGTATATCAGTGTGTTTCAGTGAGGGGTGTGGGGTATATCAGTGTGTTTCAGTGAGGGGTGTGCGGTATATTAGAGTATTACAGTGAGGAGTGTGGAGTATATCGGTGTTACAGTGAGGGGTGTGTGGTATATCAGTGTGCTACAGTGAGGGGTGTGGGGTATATCGTTGTTTCAGTGAGGTGTGTGCGGTATATCAGTGTTACAGTGAGGGGTGTGGGGTATATCAGTTTTACAATGAGGGGTGTGGGGTATATCAGTGTTACAGTGAAGGGTGTGGGGTATATCTGTGTGTTACAGTGAGGGGTGTGGGGTCTATCAGTGTGTTTCAGTGAGGGGTGTGGGGTATATCAGAGTGTTACAGTGAGGGGTGTGGGGTATATCAGAGTTTTACAGTGAGGGGTGTGGGGTATATCGGTGTTACAGTGAGGGTTGTGGGGTATATCAGTGTTACAGTGAGGGGTGTGGGGCATATCAGTGTTACAGTGAGGGGTGTGGGGTATATCGGTATTACAGTGAGGGGTGTGGGGTATATCAGTGTGTTTGAGTGAGGGGTGTGGGGTATATCAGTGTTACAGTGAGGTGTGTGGGGTATATCTAAAGGGAATTGGATAAGTTCCTGAAGGAAATAAAATTGCAGGGTTCTGCGGAAAGGGCGGGGGAGTGGGACTCGCTGAAGTGCTCTTGCAGAGAGCCGGCACGGGCTCAACGGGCTGTAATGCCTCCTTCTGTGCTGTAAATATTCTATGACTCTGTTAAGTCCGTGAATGATTTAGACACGGACTAGCAGGAGTGAAAACAACAGATCTTTACTGGTGAAAGGCAATAACGAAACTGAACAGAGGCTCTCTAGCGCCTTTTATACAGGGGTGGTCACTGTCGGTACTGCAGTCTGAGACCAGTTATTCTCTTAAAGGTACATACACAACAATTCCTCCCCTTTTAGATAAACAGTACATAACATTCATTTAACAACTAAATGATAACGAATTACAATCACAATTACAGTTAATAGATACAGTGGTTAAGTTTAAGCAACTATAAGTTCAGTCTTTGCGGAGGCTTCCTGATTCTGTCTGGATAACGCCTCTTTGGGGTAACAGCTTCTTCTGGCAATGTTGAGTCGGAATCAATGTTGTTGTTTGGTTCATCTGCTTCCAATATTACCGGTTCTGCGGTAGCTGCAATTGGAACGTCGATTTCATTACCAGGTGTATCAGATCGTGGTGTGGAGTTGACGTTTTACAGTGACTCTAGAATCTGGT
Organism: Somniosus microcephalus; assembly: GCF_052327205.1. Classification (NCBI taxonomy): domain Eukaryota; kingdom Metazoa; phylum Chordata; class Chondrichthyes; order Squaliformes; family Somniosidae; genus Somniosus; species Somniosus microcephalus. The sequence goes on along the minus strand of NW_028225181.1, from coordinate 25,487,783 downwards.
CAGCCTGGCGTCTTACAATGCTCTCTCCAACGTCCACGGCATACATGAGAGGTCCTTGTCGTATACAAATCGTTCCTGGCTGCCATTTCTCAGTGCGGTAGTCCCGGGCCAAAACTGGTTGACCTATCTTAAAACTCCTGGTCGGCCTTTCATTCATATTCTGAAACTGCCTGTTCTCCACATCTCTACGGACGTTTGGCTTAACCAAATCCAAGCGGCATCGTAGTCTTCGATTGAAGAACATGATGGCTGGAGTTTGGTTGGTAACGGCATGTGTCGTATTCCGGTAGGCAAACAAGAAATTGTCCACCTTGTGTTGTAGGGGTATATCTTCATTACACATTGCCTTCATAGCCTTCTTGAATGTTTGGACAAACCTCTCGGCCAATCCATTAGTGGTTGGATAATATGGGCCGATGTGTAATGCTTAACACCATTGTTCTTTAAGAACCTCTGGAACTCTTCAGACACAAACTGTGGTCCATTGTCAGAGCAAATCTGTTCAGCCAGCCCATTCCTGGCGAATATGGTTCGTAAAACTGTGATAGTTTTTTCCGTGGTGGTTGAGGACATTTTTATTACCTCTGGCCACTTTGAATGTGCATCCACCGCAATTAAAAACATCGAGTCCATGAAGAGACCAGCAAAATCAATGTGCACCCTTTTCCATGGAGATGAGGGCCACTCCCATGGATGCAGAGGAGCTTGTGGTGGGGCGTTTTGGACCTTCTGGCATCCTGCACAGCTCTTGGTCATCTCTTCGATTTCTCTATCGATTCCCGGCCACCACACAAACGCTCTGGCTAAGCTCTTCATTTTTACCCCACCCAGATGACCCTCATGAAGCTCATTGAGCACTCTATCCATCAACTTAGGTGGAATTACTGCTCTGGATCCACACAGCAAGGTTCCTCTGCACACTGACAGCTGTTCTCTTCTCGGCGAGAATGCTGGCAGCAGTGGTTCGCCATGTGCTGGCCATCCCTTCACCGTTAAATCATAGACCCGTGATAGTGTCGGGTCATTCCGTGTTTCCTTTTCTATGTTTGCATTCGTCACAGGGAGACATTCGACTATGGTCGAGTGGAATAACTCCATTGGATTAACTGCAAGGTCTTCTTCTTCCACCGTCGGCAACGGTAGACGTGACAATCCTTCAGCATTTCCATGCTGTTTAGTTCCTTTGTACTCGATGTCATATTTGTGTGCCCCTAGGAAAAGGGTCCATGTCTGCAGCCGTACGCCCTTCTGAGGGTTGAAAATGGAGACAAGAGGTTGATGATCGGTTAGTAGAGTAAATTTTTGACCGTGCAGATAGTGATTGAACTTCTTCACCCCCCACACTAGGCTGAGGGCCGCTCTGTCAATCTGGGTGTAGTTACGCTCGGCAGAAGTTAACGAGCGTGACGCAAAAGCTATCGGCCTCTCCAAACCATCAAGGAATTTATGTGACAGTACCGCCCCAATGCCATCGGGAGACGCATCACACGCCAGCCTGATTGGCAGTGCTGGGTTGTAGTGAGCCAATACTTCCTTCGAAGTGATTAAGTCCTTGCTCTTCTGAAAAGCACGTTTACAATCATCGCTCCCTTTCCATGCTACCCCCCGTTCGTAGCAGGGCGTTCAGTGGGTGCATAATTGTCGAAAAATTCGGCAAAAACTTATGATAGTAATTCACCAATCCGAGGAATGACCTCAGTTGCGACACATTTTCAGGCGCTGGGGCCTTAACAACCGCTTCAATTTTGTCAGGAGACTTATGTAACCCCTCTTCATCAATCACGTGACCACAATACGATATCTGTTTCTTAAAAAATTCGCACGTGGGGTGGTTGGCTCGCAGCCAATGTTCCCGTAGTCCAGTGAGCACCTGTTCTAGGTTGTTAAGGTGTTCACTGTCATCTTCACCTGTTACAAGGATGTCGTCCAAGTAACACTGAGTCCCTGGAATCCCTTGCAGGACTTGTTCCATCGCTCTTTGCCATATCGCCGGAGCCGATGCTACTCTGAATACCAATCGATGATACTGGTAAAGACCTTTGTGAGTGTTTATCGTGAGATACTTCCTAGAGGACTCTTCAACCTCCATCTGCAAATATGCTTGTGCTAGGTCAATTTTTGTAAAACGCTTCCCTCCAGACAGTGAGACGAAGATGTCTTTTATCCTTGGAAGAGGATATTGTACTGTGTGAAGGACAGGGTTCACCGTCACCTTGAAATCCCCACAGATGCGAATCTTCCTTGGCTCTCCGGACTCATTGCTTAACGTTTTCTTCATTACAGGAACGATGGGTGTCGCCCACTCGCTCCAGTCGACCTTAGACAACACGCCCACCTTCTCCAGATTCTCCAGCTCTGCCTCGACGGCTGGACGAATTGCATATGGTACCGGTCTCGCTTTGAAAAACTTGGGAACTGCATTCTCTTCTATTTTTAACGAGGCGTTTACACCTTTAAGAGTGCCCAGTTATTGTTGAAATACCTCTTTGGCGTTCGCTAAGATTGTTGACAATCATCCAGGAGTGACGTCTTCATCTTTTTTACCAACCACCGTCATTGCATGAATGGAATGCCAATCTAAGTTTATCTTCCTGATCCATTCCCGTCCCAATAACGGTTGTCCACCATTTGGCAGTATGCAGAGATACAATTTCCGTATTTTCTTGCCACTGTATTCGACAGGCACCCTTACTTTTCCTCTGGGGTATACTTTATGCCACGTATACATCGTCAAGACGATGGATGTCTCTCTCAAGGGTATGTGTGAAAATAGCCGCTCGTAGTCTCGTCGATTCATGACGGTTAGCGATGATCCTGTATCCAATTCCATTTCAACTTGGGACCCTGCTATCGTGAGGGTGACCCAAATGGTTCAGTGATCCTCTTTTGCGATTACATTGTGAAGTTTGAGACAGCTTAATCTCCTGTTCTCGGATTCACTATCGCTCATCTGGTCTTCGGAACTACTGTCCGTCATGTTTTGTACTTTCTTGTACGGTTCCTTAGTAGCCTTTTTGTTGTCGCTGGTCTTCTTCCCAGACCTACAAACTCGTGCAATGTGTCCAATCTTCCCGCATTGTCTGCATATTTTGTCTTTGGACCAGCAGCCCTTCTGGTCATGGTTAGTTCTGCCGTAGCGATAACATTTTGCAAATCGCCGTGTCATTTCGTGGGTGCCGTATTCCTGTGGTTTTTGTTGAATTTCTGCAGCTCCCCTGGCTGCTGCTTCATATGATACTGCCACGCTGAAAGCCTTATCTAGCGTCAGCTCTTTTTCTGAGAGTAACTTCTTCTGTGTTCCTTCACTCAGGAGTCCACAGACAAATTTGTCCCGTAGGGTAACTGCCAGTCCTGCTCCGAACTGGCAGTGCTTTGATAGGTTGCCTAGTTCCGTAAGATACTCAGCATTGCTCTCATCTTTGTGCTGAGTTCTCCTGTGCAAATTTAAATCTTTCTGCTATCAACAGCGGTGCAGGGTTTAAGTGCTCCTGTTGAACAGCAGCAATTTCGTTAAAACTCTTCGCCTTCGGTTTGGCTGGAGTAATCAGATCCCGCAATAGGCTGTACGTTCTAGCGCCCATTAAGTTTAGCAATATTGATGCCTTTTTCCCCTCCGCTATTTCATTTGCCTCGAAATATACCTCGACTCTTTCCGCATACATGGTCCAGTCCTCTAATGTATTATCAAAAGCAGTGATACAGCCAGTCTTCGGCATCTTGCAAATCTAAAATGGCATCTCCCGTGCTTTGCCTTCTTCCCCGATTTAACTAAATGGCGCCTCCCGCGCTTTGTCTTCTTCCCCGCTGTTGTTAGCGCTGCTTTCCACAGTTTCTTGTGCGTATTCTTTTTCTTTTATTATTTTCCCGTCGTGGAGCAGACCCTCTGGGACACTTCCCTCCCTCTTCTTGGTCCGAACGCTGCCCGGCATCGAAGCACCAGCCGCGCCCTGTATGCTCCACCCTCTCTCTCTCTCTTTGCTTCCCGACTTGCTGCCCGGCCCCGTTGAAAGGCCACCCGATCGAGCTTCAGCCCGCCGCAGCCCAGGAAGGATCAGAGCACTACCTGCCACCAGCCCGATTAGCTGGGAAACCACGGACCGAGGAACCCAGCCTGGCTCTGGAAAGTCGCTCCTGCAAAGCCTTGAACCCGATGATTGACGGTCGACGCCCGTTTCTCGAGTTTCAATGGCCTCTTTTTTTTTTTCTTCTGGCTCCGTCCTTCAATAACGTCGTCGGAGCTGCTGCCGAGTTGCAGGTAAGTACGTTTCTTACTCGTCGCCAGTGTTAAGTCCGTGAATGATTTAGACACGGACTAGCAGGAGTGAAAACAACAGATCTTTACTGGTGAAAGGCAATAACGAAACTAAACAGAGGCTCTCTAGCGCCTTTTATACAGGGGTGGGTACAGCAGTCTGAGACCAGTTATTCTCTTAAAGGTACATACACAACAGACTCTATCTAGCCCGAGATGTACAACAATAACTTGTATTTAAATAGCGCCTTTAATGTAGTAAAACGTCCGAAGGCGCTTCATAGGAGTTTTTTTTTTAAGACAAACAATTTCGACACCGAGCCACATAAGGATAAATTAGGACAGGTGACTCAATGCTTGGTCAATTTGGGAGGTTTTAATTAGCGTCTTCAAGGAGGAAGATGTAGTGAGGTGGAAAGGTTTAGGCAGGGAATTCCGGAGCTTAGATCCTCGGCAAAAGAAGGCACGGCCACTAAATGTTGAGCGATTATTATCAGGGATGTTCAAGAGGGCAGAATTAGAGGAGCGCAGATATCTCGGAGGGTGTGGGGTGGTTGTGGGGCTGAAGGAGGTTAGAGGTAAGAAAGGGTGAGGCCATGGAGGGATTTGAAAACAAGCATGAGCATTTTGAAATCGAGGTGCTGCTTAACCGGGAGCCAGTGTAACAGCGAGCACAGGGGAGGTGGGAGAACGGGACTTGGTGCGAGTTAGGACACGGGCAGCCAAGTTTTGGATGACCTCAAGTTCACATAGGGTGGAATGTGAGAGGCCAGCCTGGAGTGCATTGGAATAGTCAAGACTCGAAGTAACAAAGGCATGGATGAGGGTTTCAGCAGCGGATGAGATGAGGCAGGGGCGGAGACGGGCGATGTTACGGAGGTGGACGCAGGCGGCATATGTTATGCAACGGATATGTGGTCGGAAACTCAAGTCAGGGTCAAATATGACACCAATGTTGCAAACAATCTGGTTCAGCCTCAGACAGATGTTAGGGAGAGAGGGATGGAGTCAGTGGCTATGGAACGGAGTTGGTGGCGGGGTCCAAAAACAATAGCTTCAGTCTTCCCAATTTATAATTGGAGAAACTTTTTGCTCATCCAGAACTGGATGTCTGTCAAGCAGTCTGACAATTTAGAGACCATGGAGGGGGCGAGAGAAGAGGTAGTGAGGTAGAGCTGGGTGTCGTCAGCGTACATGTGGAAACTGACGCTGTGTTTTCTGATGATGTCGCCAAGGGGCAACATGTAGATGAGAAATAGGAGGGGGCCAAGGATAGATCCTTGGGGGAAACCAGAGGTAACGATGTGGGAGCGGGAAGAGAGGCTAACTGATATCCTGATCCTTTCCGCACAGCATGATCCCAGCCCCAGACATATCCCTCACTGCGGAGAGTGATAGAGCGAGAGAGGCAGAGACAGTGAGGGAGCAGATACGTAGTGAGTGAAAGAAACACTGGGGTAGATATTGACTTATAATAGGTGCTATTGTACAAACTGGGTGATTGTGTATCAGCCACCCATTTTACACTGATTGAAATAAAACTCGGGAGAGATTTAGGGCAGGATCCTAATTCATTCCCGGAGACGGGGCTGATTGTACACCCTGTGTTCATGCCCAGTGAGACTGCACACCAGGAGCAGAGCCTGGTCAATGTGACCCTGTGGCACCTAGAATGGGAGTGTCTCCGGCCGCTTTGTGACATCGTTCCTGGCTGCTGTGTGATTGGCTCCTTGCTCCTGTGTGATGTCACCTAGAGACAGGACCCCGCCCCTGGTTACAGCCCATCAGTGGGATGTCAGTGTGGGAGGAACTGGAGTGACAGCTGACACTGGGAGTGAGTTTAGTCCCAATAAACAGGGCAACAGAGAATACAGAACAATTTAATATTAAAGTAAGTAATTCAAGCACACTCACTATTTGCAAAAATAATCAAATTAAATGTAATTATTGTCACAAAAATGCTCCCCCTGTATTCTGGAATTAAAATAAATCATTTTTCTAGTGACAGTCTCTGGGAGTGAGCAATATCTCAGGAAGGTGGAGAGAGAGAAGTCGAATCATCGCCACACTCACTGGGACTGGAGAAATGTCGCGGGGTTCACAGAGCAGATCTGGTGGGACCAAGACCCCCAGTGTCGGAGACAGGATAAAACAGAAAGCTTCAGCAATGATTGGAAAGGTGAGGTTCTTTACTGAGATTCCCATCAGTCCAGGATTTTTCCGAGGTGGGAATCTAACCAGATTGCAGGAGTTGTTCAACATCTGCCGTCAGGCTCCGCCTTTGATGTGGCAAGTTGAGTGGAGCTTAACTCAGATAAACCTTGCTCGTACCGCACCCAGGATTGTTTGACACTTACATGTAGAGGGATCTTTATTCTGTATTCACTCCATGCTGTACCTGAGCCGGTTGTGCTTCATTGTGTAGTGTCAAGGGAGCTGGATGCTGCATTGAATACATGTTGTATGAGAGGGAGCTTTACTCTATATGTCACCCATGCTGTACTTGCCCTTGGACTGTTTGGGCAGTTTAATGGGAGCTTTACTCTGTGTATAAGTCATTCCATATGCTGGAAGATTTCAATGGACTGGTCTGGCGGGCAGAAAAGTGGCAAATGAAATTCAATCTGGAGAAGTTTGAGGTAATGCATTTGGGGAGGGCTAACAAGGCAAGGTACCCCAGACTCCTAGGAACAGGAGTAGGCCATACAGCCCCTCGAGCCTGTTCCGCCATTCAGTAAGGTCACGACTGATCTGTGATCTAACTCCATATACCCGCCTTTGGCCCATATCCCTTCATACCTGAGGTTAACAAAAAGCTCTCAATCTCTGATTTAAAATTAACAATTGACCTCGCATCAATTGCCGTTTGTGGAAGAGAGTTCCAAACTTCTACCACCCTGTGTGTGTAGAAGTGTTTCCTAATTTCACTCCTGAAACGTCTGCTTCTAATTTTTAGACTGTGCCCCCAGTCCTAGAATCCTAAACCAGTGGAAATAGTTTGTCTATCTGTTCACCTTAATATCCTGAAAACTTCCATCAGATCATTCCTGAACCGTCTAAATTCTAGGGAATACAACGCTTATTTGTGTAATCTCTCCTCGTAACTTAACCCTTGAAGTCCAGGTATCATTCTGGTAAACCTACGCTGCACTCCCTCCAAGGCCAATATTTCCTTCCAATGGTGTGGTGCCCAGAACTGCTCACAGTGCTCCAGGTGTGGTCTAACCAGGGTTTTGTACAGCTGCTGCATAACTTCTACCCACTTGTACTCTAGTCCTCTCGATATAAAGGCCAGCATTCCATTAGGCTTTTTGATTATTTTCTGTACCTGTCCATGACATTTTAATGATCTGTGTACCTGAACCCCCCAAGTTTCGATGGACCTACACTGTTTTTAGCTTTTCACATTTAGAAAATACCCTGTTCTATCCTTTTGGGGTCCAAAGTGAATGACCTCACATTTGCTTACATTGAAATCCATTTGCCACAGTTTTGTCCATTCAATTAATCTATCAATATCCCTTTGTAATTTTATGTTTTCATCTACACTGCCTACAATGCTGCCTATCTTTGTGCTGTCTGCAAATTTGGATATATCACTTTCTATAACATCATCTAAGTCATTACCAATATTGTGAATAGTTGTGGCCCCAAAACAGATCACTGCAAAGACCACAAGTCTCGTCCTGCCAATTTGAGTACCTACGCTGTATCCTGAAGTTTTATAAGGAGTTATAAAGGTTTATGCTCGGTTATATAAATTATTATAAAAGAATATAATGTATTATAATGATATATAAAGTTTGATAATAGAATATACAGGAAGCTTTGGTTTATCTGGAGGTTAACTCTCCGGAATGCTCGATCCACCGGCAAAAATCAGGAGCCGTTTCGTTCGTTTTTTTTTCTTCTCGTGGCTTTTTTTTCACCAGTCAAGCTCTGCAAGGTCTCACACAAGCTGTTGCTAAGCTACAGAGACGCTTGCAAGGTACGTCCGACTGTTTAGAAGCTGTTGCTAAGCAACAGGTTTTGTTGATTCACACGGAGATTTTCAGCTCTGTATGTTTCAACATTAACACCGGTTTGTCCGGCAGTTTTGATGGGACGGCAACAGCTCGGTCCCGTCGGTGCCGGATATCACAACGTTTCCTGTAAAGTGTTATGAATTGTAAAGGGAGATAAATGGTTATACAAATTATAAAGGGATATAAATGGGGTACAAAGTGATACAATGTATGATGATAAACGGACATAATCATTTGCCAAAGCTTTATAAAGTGTTATTAAGGATTATAATGATTTAAAAAAGGTTATAAGGCTCCCTCTGCACTACCGCATTAAACACTCCCAGGGCAGGTACAGCACAGGGTTAGGTACAGAGTAAAGCTCCCTCTACACTGTCCCACCAAACATTCCAAGGCAGGTACAGCACGGGTTAGATACAGAGTAAAGCTTCCTCTACACTGCCCCATCCAACACTCCCAGGGCAGGTACAGCACGGGTTAGATACAGAGTAAAGCTCACTCTACATTGTCCCATCAAACACTCCCAGGGCAGGTACAGCACGGGTTAGATACAGAGTAAAGCTCCCTCTACACTGTCCCATCAAACGCTCCCAGGGCAGGTACAGCACAGGGTTAGATACAGAGTAAAGCTCCCTCTACACTGCCCCATCAAACACTCCCAGGGCAGGTACAGCACGGGTTAGGTACAGAGTAAAGCTCCCTCTACATTGTCCCATCAAACACTCCCAGGGCAGGTACAGCACGGGTTAGATACAGAGTAAAGCTCCCTCTACACTGCCCCATCACACACTCCCAGGGCAGGCACAGCACGGGTTAGATACAGAGTAAAGCTTCCTCTGCACTGCCCCATCAAACACTCCCAGGGCAGGTACAGCACGGGTTAGATACAGAGTAAAGCTCCCTCTACATTGTCCCATCAAACACTCCCAGGGCAGGTACAGCACGGGTTAGATACAGAGTAAAGCTCCCTCTACACTGCCCCATCAAACACTCCCAGGGCAGGTACAGCACGGGTTAGATACAGAGTAAAGCTCCCTCTACACTGCCCCAACACACACTCCCAGGGCAGGTACAGCACGGGTTAGATACAGAGTAAATCTCCGTCTACACTGTCCCATCAAACATTCCAAGGCAGGTACAGCACAGGTTAGATACAGAGTAAAGCTCCCTCTACACTGTCCCATCAAACACTCCCAGGACAGGTACAGCACGGGTTAGATACAGTATAAAGCTCCCTCTACACTGCCCCAACACACACTCCCAGGGCAGGTACAGCACGGGTTAGATACAGAGTAAATCTCCGTCTACACTGTCCCATCAAACATTCCAAGGCAGGTACAGCACAGGTTAGATACAGAGTAAAGCTCCCTCTACACTGTCCCATCAAACACTCCCAGGACAGGTACAGCACGGGTTAGATACAGTATAAAGCTCCCTCTACACTGCCCCAACACACACTCCCAGGGCAGGTACAGCATGGGTTAGATACAGAGTAAATCTCCGTCTACACTGTCCCATCAAACATTCCAAGGCAGGTACAGCATGGGTTAGATACAGAGTAAAGCTCCCTCTACACTGCCCCAACACACACTCCCAGGGCAGGTACAGCACGGGTTAGATACAGTATAAAGCTCCCTCTACACTGCCCCAACAAACACTCCCAGGGCAGGTACAGCACGGGTTAGATACAGAGTAAATCTCCCTCTACACTGTCCCATCAAACATTCCAAGGCAGGTACAGCACGGGTTAGATACATAGAATCACAGAATGCTACAGCATGGAAGGAAGCAATTTTGGCCCATCGTGTCCGCGCCAGCCAACAAAGAGCTGTCAAGCCTAATCGCACTTCCCAGCTCTTGGTCCGTAGCCCTGCAGGTTAGAGCATCCCCAGTGCACATCCAAATTCTTTTTAAATGTCGTTAGGGTTCCTGCCTCTACCACCCTTTCAGGCAGTGGGTTTCAGACACACACAACCCTCTGGGTGAAGAAATTTCCTGTCGTATCCCCTCTAAACCTTCCACCAATTACTTTAAATCTCTACCCCTGGCTTTTGACCCCTCTGCTAAGGGAAATAGGTCCATTCTATCCACTTTATCCATGGCCTTCATAATTTTATTCACCAAAATAAGGTCTCCTCTCAGCCTCCTCTGTTCCCAGGAAAACAGACCCAGCCTATCCAGTCTTTCCTCATAGCAAAATTCTCTACTCCCGGCAACATCCTTGTAAATCTCTTGTGTACCCTCTCTAGTGCAATCACATCTTTCCTGTAATGTGGTGACTAGAACTGCCCGCAGTACGCTAGCTGAGGCCTAACTAGTTGAAGCATAATCCCCCCTGCTCTTGTATTCTATGCCACGGCTAATGAAGGCAAGCATTCCGTATGCCTTCTTAACCACCTTATCTACCTCACCTGCTACCTTCAGGGATCTGTGGACATGTGGTCACTTTGTTCCTCTACACTACTCAGTGACGTACCATTTATTGTGAATTCCCTTTCTTTTTTGGCCCTCCCCAAATGCATGACCTCACACTTCTCCGGATTGAATTCCATTTGCCACTGTTCTGCCCAACTGACCAATTTACTGATATCTTCCTGCAGTCTGCAGCTTCCTTCTTCAGTATCAACCACACAGCCGATTTTAGTATCATCTGCAAACTTCTTAATCATACCCCATATATTCAAGTCTATATCATTGATGTATACCACAAAAATCAAGGGACCTAGAACTGAGCCCTGCGGAACCCCACTGGAGACAGTCTTCTGGTCACAAACATACAGAGTACTGCTCTCTCTACAATGTCCCAGCAAACGTTACCAGGCAGGGACAGCCCGGGTTAAATACCGAGTAAAACTCCCTCTATACTATCCCATCAAACACTCACAGGACAAGTACACCATGGGTTTGACGCAGAGTAAAGGTCCTTCTAAAAATTCCCATTCAGCACTCCCAGGACAAGTACAGCACGTGTTAGATAAAGAGTAAAGCAGCCTCTTCGCAATCCCATCATAAACTGCCAGGGAAGATACAGCAGAGGGATAGATACAGAGTAAAGCTCCATCTACACTGTTCCATCAAACACTCCCAGGGCAGGTACACCACGGGTTAGATACAGAGTAAAGCTCTCTCTACACTGTCCCATCAAACACTCCCAGGGCAGGTACAGCACGGTTTAGATACAGAGTAAAGCACCCTCTACACTGCCCCTTCAAACACTCCCAGGGAAGGTACAGCACAAGATGGATACAGAGTAAAGCTCCCTCTACATCCTCCATCAAACACTCCCAGGGCAGGTACAGCACGGGTTAGATACAGAGTAATGCTCCCTGTATACTATTCCATCAATCACTCCCAGGGCAGGGACAGCATGGGTTAGTTACAGAGTAAAACTCCCTTTACACTGTCCCATCAAACACTCCCATGTCAGGTACACCACGGGGTTAGATACAGAGGAATGCTCCCTCTACACTGTCCCATCAAACAATCCCCGGGCTCATAAGAACATAAATAGGAGCAGGAATAGACCACTTGGCCCCTCGAGCCTTCTCCGCCATTCAGTAAGATCATGGCTGATCTTGGGCTCAAAGCCAATTCTGCTCCCGCTCCTCATAACCTTCACTCCCTTATCTTGCAAAAATCTGTCTATCTCCACCTTAAATGTATTTAATGACCCAGCCTCCACAACTATTTGGGGCAGAGAATTCCACAGATTTACGACATTCTAAGAAGAAATTCCTCCTCATCTCAATTCTAAAAGGATGACCCTTTATTCTAAAACTGTGCCCCCGCGTTCTAGATTTCCCCACGAGGGGAAACATCCTCTCTGCATCTACCTTGTCGAGCCCCCTCAGTATCTTATATGTTTCAATAAGATCACCTCTCATTCTTCTAAATTCCAATGAGTATAGGCCCAGCCTGCTCAACATTTCTTCATAATTCAACCCACTCATCTCTGGAATTAACCTAGTGAATCGTCTCTGAACTGCCTCCAATGCAAGTATATCCTTCCTTAAATAAGGAGACTAAAATTGTACGCAGTACTCCAGGTTTGGTCACACCAATACCCTGTACAGTTGTAGCAGGACTTCGCTGCTTTTATACTCCAACCCCCGTGAAATCAAGGCCAACATTGCATTTGCCTTTTTGATTACTTGCTGTACCTGCATGCTTAACTTTTTGTGTTACTTGCACAAGGACCCCCAGGTCCCTCTGAACTGTAGCATTTTGTAATCTCTCTCCATTTAAATAATAATTTGCTTTTTTTATTTTTCCTGCCAAGTGTATAAGCTCGCACTTTCCCACATTAGACTCCATCTGCCAAATGTTTGCCCACTCAATTAGCCTTCCTATATTCCGTTGCAGGTGCTTTGAGTCCTCTGCACAACTTGCTTTCCCACCCATCTTTGTATCATCCGCAAAATTGTCTCAATTGCACTCGTTCCTTTCCTCCAAGACATTAATGTAGATTGTAAATAGTTGAGGCCCCAGCCCCGATCCCTGTGGCACCCCACTAGTTACCGTTTGCCAATGGGAAAATTACCTATTTATCCCAAATATCTGCCTTCTGTGTACAACATGGTTTAGATATAGAATAAAGCTCCCTCTACATTGTCCCATCAAACACTCCCAGGGCAGGTACAGCGCAGTTTAGACGGGACAGTGTAGCGAGAGCTTTACTCTGTATCTACCCCGTGCTGTACCTGCCCTGGGAGTGTTTGATGGGACGGTGTTGATGCAGCTTTACTCTTTATCTAACCAGAGCTGTACCTGGCCTGAGAGTGTTTGATTTTACAGTGTGGATGGAGCTTTACTCTGTTTCTAACCCGTGTTGTGCCTGTCCTGGACTCATTTGTGACAGTGTAGAGGGAGCTTTACTCTGTATCAACGGTATGTTGGCCTTCATTGCAAGTGGATTTGAATACAGGAACAAGGATTTCTTACTACAGTTATACAGGGCCTTGATGAGACCACACTTGGTGTATACTGTGTGCCGCTTTGTTCTCCTTACCTAAGAAAGGATATACATGTCTTAGAGGGAATGCAGCGAATGTTCACCAGACTGATTCCTGGGATGGCAGGACGGTCGTATAGAGAGTTTGGTTCGACTAGCCCTGTATTCACTAGAGTTTAGAAGGAGAGGGGATCTCCTTGGAACTTTTAAAACTCTGACAGGGCTATACAGACTGGATGCAGGGAGGTTGTTTCCCCTGGCTGGGGGGGGGGGGGGTCGAGATCGTGGGGTCACAGACTCAGGATATGGGGTCTGACATTTGGACTGAGATGAGGAGAAATATCTGCACTCACAGGGTGGTGAATCTGTGGAATTCTCTACCACAGAGGCTGTGGATGGCAAGTCACTGAATATATTTAAGAAGGATGGAGTTCTAGATACAAAAGGCATCAAGGGGTATGAGGAGAGAGCGGGAATTTGAAACTGAGATAGAAGCTCAGCCATGATCATGTTGAATGGCGGAGCAGGCTCGAAGGGCTGAATGGCCGACTCCTGCTCCTACTTTTCTATCTTTCAAACATGGTCTGAACTGGCCCTGGGACTGTTTCATGGGACTCTGTAGATGGGGCTTTACGCTTTATCTAACCTGTACTGTACCAGCCCTGGGAGGGTTTGATGGGACAGTGTTGAGGGAGCTTTACTTTGTATCAAACATGGTCTGAACCTTCGCTGGGAGAGTTTGATGGTGCAGTGTAGAGGGAGCTTTAATCTGTATCTAACCCATGCTGTACCTGCCCTGGGAGTGTTTGCTGGGACAGTGTAGAGGGAGCTTTACTCTGTGTCTAACCCATGTGTAAGCACCCTCGGAGCGTTTGATTGGCAATATCGAGTGCGCTTTACTCTGTATCTAACATGTGCTGTACCTGCCCTGGGAGTGTTTGCTGGGACAGTGTAGAGGGTGCTTTACTCTGTATCTAACCCGTGCTGTACCTGCCCTGGGAGTGTTTGCTGGGACAGTGTAGAGTGTGCTTTACTCTGTATCTAACCCGTGCTGTACCTGCCCTGGGAGTGTTTGCTGGGACAGTATAGAGGGTGCTTTACTCTGTATCTAACCCATGTGTAAGCACCCTCTGAGCGTTTGATTGGCAATATCGAGTGCGCTTTACTCTGTATCTAACACGTGCTGTACCTGCCCTGGGAGCGTTTGATTGGGCTCTCTAGATGGGGCTTTATGCTTTATCTAACCCGTGCTGTACCTGCCCTGGGAGTGCTTTATGGGACAGTGATGAGGGAGCTTTACTGTGTCTAACTCGTGTTGTACCTATCCTGGGAGAGTTTTATGGGGCAGTGTTGGGGCAGATTTACTCTACATCTAACCTATTCGGCCCTATTGGTTTCTGCCGGTGTTTATCCCCCACACAAGCCTCCTCTCACCCCTCTTCTTTTAATTCTATTAGCAGAACCTTATATTTGTTTCTCCCTCGTGTGCCTGGACCATGACCCCACTAGCAAACATCAAGCCATTGTTTCCAAGTGTGTCACTGACCTCATCTCCTCCGGAGATCTTCCCTCCATGGCCGCCAACCTCACAGTCCCCCAACCCCGCACAGCCCGCTTCTACCTCCTTCCCAAGATCCACAAACAGGACTGGCCTGGTAGACCCATCGTTTCAGCATGTTCTTGCCCCACAGAACATATCTCTTCCTGTCTCGACTCTATTTTTTCTCCCCTTGTCCAGTCTCTTCCCACCTACATTCACGACTCTTCCGACGCCCTCCGTCACTTTAACAGTTTCCAGTTTCCTGGCCCCAACTGTCTCCTTTTCACCATGGACGTCCAATCCCTCTACACCTCCATCCCCCACCAGGACGGCCTTCGAGCGCTCCGTTTCTTCCTTTAACAGAGGCCCAACCTGTCCCCATCCACCACCACCATCCTCCGCCTGGCTGAACTTGTTCTCACATTGAAGAACTTCTCCTTTGACTCCACTCACTTCCTCCAAATTAAAGGTGTTGCTATGGGAACCCGCATGGGCCCTAGCTATGCCTGTCTGTTCATGGGATATGTGGAACATTCTTTGTTCCAGTCCTACTGAGGTCCCCTCCCTCACGTCTCTTTCCGGTACATCGATGACTGTATTGGTGCCGTTTCCTGCTCTCGCCCTGAACTGGATAAGTTCATTCACTTTACTTCCAATTTCCACCCTGCCCTCACCTTCACATGGTCCATCTCCGACTCGTCCCTTCCCTTCCTTGACTTCTCCATCTCCATTTCTGGCGATCGGCTTTCAACAAACATCCACTACAAGCCCACCGACTCCCACAGCTACCTGGATTACACTTCCTTCCACCCCACTTCCTGTAAGGACTCTATTCCATTCTCCCAGTTTCTCCGTCTCCGCCGCATCTGTTCTGACGATGCCACCTTCCATACTAGTGCATCTGACTTGTCTTCCTTTATCCTCAACCGAGGATTCCCCTCTACCATGGTTGAGGCGGCCCTTGACTGTGTCCGTTCTATTTCCCGCACTTCTGCCCTCACCCCTGCCCCTCCCTCCCAGAACCACGATAGGGTTCCCCTTGTCCTCACCTTTCACCCCACCAGCCGCCACATTCAATGGATCATCCTCAGCCATTTCCGCCACCTCCAACGTGATCCCACCACCAAACACATCTTCCCCTCACCTCTCCTTTCATCATTCCTAAGGGACCGCTCCCTCCGCGACACCCTGGTCCACTCCTCAATCACCCCCAACAGCCCTGCTCCTTCACCTGGCACCTTCCCGTGCAAGCGCAGGAGATGCAACACATGCCCTTTTACCTCCTCCCTTCCCACTGTCCAGGGCTGCAAACACCCCTTCCAGGTGAAACAGCGATTTACTTGTACTTCTCGCAATTTAATATACTGTATTCGCTGCTCACGATGCGGTCTCCTCTACACTGGGGAGACCAAACGCAGATTGGGCGACCGCTTTGTGGAACACCTCCGTTCAGTCCGTACGGGTGACCCTGAGCTTCCGGTCGCCTGTCACTTTAATTCACCGCTTCACTCCCACTCTGATCTCTCTGTCCTCGGGCTATTGCATTGTTCCAATGAAGCTCAACGTAAGCTCGAGGAACAGCACCTCATCGTTCGATTGGGCACTTTACAGCCTGCCGGACTCAACATTGAGTTCAACAATTTCAGATCATTATCCCTGCCCCCATTTTTCATGCAGTATGATTTTTGCCATTCCCATTTGCAACATTTTATCTTTCCTGCCTCTTACAAAAGTACAGGATGTTCTTTCTACTCCTTCCTCCCCTCCTAACCCCCCCCCCCCCCTTGTCTCTGCACCTGCTTAATATCTGTTACATCTCCAGGTTTTTCCAGTTCTGATGAAGGCTCCCAGACCTGAAACGTTAACTCTGTTTCTCTCTCCACGGATGCTGCCTGGCCTGCTGAGTATTTCCAGCATTATCTGTTATCTTAAATGCATGTATAATATCCACCTCAACTACTCCCTGTGGTAGTGAGTTCCACATTCTCACCTCTCTTTAGGTGAAGAATTACTCCTGAATTCTCTACAGGATTTATCAGTGACTATCTTATATTGATCCAAATCCAAATACACCACATCCACTGGTTGTCCCTTATCTATTCTACCAGTTATATCCTCAGAAATCTCCAGTAGTTTTGTCAAACACGATTTCCTTTTCATAAATCCACGTTGACTTTATCTAATCCCGTTGATATTTTCTAAGTGTCCTGTTATCACAGCCTTTATAATAGACTCTAGCATTTTCCCTACTACTGATGTTAGGCAAACTGGCCTGCAGTTCCCTGTTTTCTCTCTCACTCCATTTTTAAATAGTGGGGTTACATTTGCAGGAACTGTTCCATAATCTATAGAATTTTGGAAGATGACAACCAATGTATCCACTATTTCCATGTCTACCTCTTTAAGTACTCTGGGATGCAGATTATCAGGCCCTGGGGATTTATCAGCTTTCAGTCCCATTTATTTCTCCAGCACTTTTTTGCTAATACTAATTTCCTTTAATTCCTCCCTCTCACTAGACCCTTGCTTCCCTAGCATTTCCTGGAAGTTATTTGTGTCCTCTGCCGTGAAAACAGAAACAAAGTATTTTTGCTCGACCATTTCCTTGTTCTCCGTTATAAATTCTCCAGTTTCTGACTGTAAGGGACCTGTATAATCTTTTTCTTTTTACTTACTTGTAGAAAATTTTACAATCCGCTTTTATGTTCCTTGCAAATTTATTCTCATACTCTCTTTATCCCCTCTTAACCAATCTCTTGTTCTTTTTTTGCTGAACTCTAAACTGCTCCCAATCCTCAGGCTTGCTACTTTTTCTGGCAATTTTATATGACTCCTCTTTGGATCTAATACTATCCTTAGATTCTTTTGTTAGCCATGGTTGGGCCGCATTTCCTTTGTGTTTTTGCGCCAGAAAGGAATGTATAACGGTTGCAATTCTTGCATTCGTTCCTTAAATGTTAGCCATTGCCTATCCACCGTTATGCCTTTTAATGGAGCTCCCCAATCTATCATTGCCAACTCACTCCTCATACCATCGTAGTTTACTTTGTTTAGATTTAGGACCCTAGTTTCGGATTGGACTTCTTCACTTTCCATTTTAATGAAGAGTTATATCATGTTATGGTCACTCTTTCCTAAAGGACCCCGAACAACAAGAGTATTAATTGACCCCTTCTCATTGCACAATAACCAATCTAGGACAGCCTGTTCCCTAGTTGGCTCCTCAACGTACTGGTCTAAAATTCCATCTCGTACACACTCCAGGAATTCATCCTCCACAGTATTATTGCTAATTTGCTTTGGCCAGTCTATATGTAGATTAACGTACCCTTGTTACATGCATCTGTAATTTCCTCTTTGATGCCATCCCCTACATTACCACTACTGTTTGGAGGCCTATAGACAACTTCCAACAATGTTTTCTGCCCCCTGGTGGTGTTTAGCTCCACCCAGACTGATTCTACATCTTGATTTTCTGAGCCAATATCCTTTTTCACTATTGCTCTGATTTCATCCTTTACTAACAAGGCCACCCCACCTCCTTTTCCTGTTCGCCTGTTCTTCCTAAATAGCGAATATCCTTGGATATTCAGCTCCCAGCCTTGGTCACCCTGCAGCCATGTCTCCGTTATCGCAATTATATCGCATCCGTTTACATCTATTTGCGCTGTTAATTCGTCTACCTTCTTACGTATGGTTCGTACATTCATATAGCGTGCATTTAGACTTATCTTTTTAACATTTTTGGACATCTTAACATTTTATTGTACTATGGCCCTTTTTGTTGTAATACCGTTTTTTCTTACCTGGACCCTATTTGTTAGTGCACTCCTTTGTACGCTTTGTCCCTCCCTGACACAATCTAGTTATTCTTAGCCCAATCACTTTCCTGCATTGCTTCCTTGGCATTTATCTTTAGCATTATATTTTTCTCTCCCCCAGGACCCTCCACCACCCCCACTTATTTAGTTTAAAGCCCCATCTACCTCCCTAGTTACTGAATTCGCTAAAATTCTAGCCCCAGCATGGTTCAGGGATGATTCAACCAATTAGCCCAGTTTCCTGCTCCAGACAACTGTCCAATGACCCCTTTGTTAGGGAGGGGGTGAATCAGCCCTGGTTCATGCTCCTGATCCCTGTCCAGTTAGCCCTGGATTAGGGAGGGGGTGAATCAGCTCAGGGAGCAGGAACCTGGGCTGAGTCACCCCCTCCCTTACAAAGTGGCCATTGGAAAGTGATCCGGAGCAGGAGACCGTGCTAATTCACCACCTCCCTAACAAAGTGGTCATTGGAAAGTGATCCGGAGCAGGAGACCGTGCCAATTCACCCCCTCCCTAACCAAGGGGTCATTGGACTGGGATCAGGAGCAGGAGACCGGGCTAATTCACCCCCTCCCTAACACAGGGGTCATTGGACTGGGATCAGGAGCAGGAGACCTGTATAATTCACCCCCTCCCTAACAAAGCGATCATTGGACAGTGATCAGGAGCAGGAGACCGTGCTAATTCACCCCCTCCCTAACCCAAGGGTCATTGGACTGGGATCAGGAGCAGGAGACCGGGCTAATTCACCCCCTCCCTAACAAAGCGATCATTGGACAGTGATCAGGAGCAGGAAACCGGGCTAATTTATCCCCTCCCTAACCCAGGGGTCATTGGACTGGGCTCAGGAGCAGGAGACCTGTATAATTCACCCCCTCCCTAACAAAGCGATCATTAGACAGTGATCAGGAGCAGGAGACCGTGCTAATTCACCCCCTCCCTAACCCAGGGGTCATTGGACTGGGATCAGGAGCAGGAGATCGTGCTAATTCACCCCCTCCCTAAACCAGGGGTCATTGGACTGGGATCAGGAGCAGGAAACCGGGCTAATTCATCCCCTCCCTAACCCAGGGGTCATTGGACTGGGAGCAGGAGACCTGTATAATTCACCCCCTCCCTAAAAAAGGGGTCATTGGAAAGTGATCTGGAGCAGGAGACCTGTATAATTCACCCCCTCCCTAACCCAGGGGTCATTGGACTGGGATCAGGAGCAGGAGACCGGGCTAATGCACCCCCTCCCTAACCCAGGGGTCATTGGATTGGGATCAGGAGCAGGAGACCTGTATAATTCACCCCCTCCCTAACCCAGGGGTCATTGGACTGGGATCAGGAGCAAGAGGCCGGGTTAATTCAATTCAATTCAATTTAATTCAAATCACTTTATTGGCATGACAAGTTACATCTTATGTTGCCAAAGCATCGGAAAACATTCATGTTTGTTCACAAAAATACAGATCTATCCATACAGTGTATAAACAGATATATCCCTGAGTGTATAAATATACTTTCATATAATTCATATATACTCTTATCTTATCTTTAGTGGTTGTCCCTCTGTTTATGGCAAGCTGTAACATAGTTTGCCGCTAGTGTTATGCAACTTCTCTCTTCCCCCTAGTAGGTATGGGAGTTTTTGGTTGTCATTCAATTTTCTGAATTCCGGGCATATTTTTGTAAGTTTTGGGTAGAAATTCTCCCTTATGCCCTGATATTTTCTACAAGCTGTGAGGAAGTGCATCTCTGTCTCCACCATTCCCTGACTGCAGTGAGGGCATATCCTGTCCTCTCTTGGTAGCTGGGTCTGCCTGTCTCTACCTTTTTCGATCTCCAGGCTATGTTCACTAAGTCTGTACATTGTCAGGATTTTTCTCAGTTTGCTGTCCTTTACCATGGTCAGGTAATCAGCTATGTTGTATTGTCTGTTTACGGCCAAGTAGCAATTGAGTTTGCTTTGGGTTTTTGTTGTTTCTGCCCAATATGTCAGATACTTTTCCTTTTGCTTAGCGACGATTGTGTTGGGTCGATTTCTTTGTGTTACGCTGTCACTGTCCTGTGGCTGGTTATTGTTAGTAGTGTTAGTAGTCACTTCACTGAGTCCCAGGACAAGTTGACTGAGGGTATTCTTCTTTATGGTCAGCTCTTGGCATTTCAGGGCGTCGTAGTGATAGCATTGGGGGTTGCTCATTTGTAGGTGATTCCAAATTTTGGTGGCTCTTTTTTGGATAGTGATTATGAATGGATACTGGCCTAGTTCCGCCCTGCATGCATTGTTTGCTGTTTTCCTTTGAGTCCGGAGGATACTTTTACAGAATTCTGCATGTAGGATCTCAATTGGGTGTTTGTCCCATTTTGCAAATTCTTGTTGTGTTAGCGGTCCCCATACCTCACTGCCATAGAGTGCAATTGGTTCAATTACTGATTTGAAAATTTTTAGCCAAATGCTAATTGGGATTTCTATTTGGATTGATTTTTTAATGGCATAGAAAGCCCTTCTTGCTTTCTCTTTCAGTTCATTCACAGCCAGTTTGAAGTTTCCCATAGAACTGATTTTTAAGCCCAAGTATGTGTAGTGAGTGGTTTGTTCAATTTTGGTTGTTTCTACTGTGAAATTTATTTTGGGTCCCTGATGTCTGGATCTTTGCTGGAACACAAGGACTTTGGTTTTTTGGGGATTCATTGTCAGGGCCCAAGTCTGGCAGTACGACTCCAGCAGATCCAGGTTCTGCTGTAGACCCTCCTAAGTTGGTGACAGCAGAACCAGGTCGTCTGCATAGAGGAGGAATTTAACCTTGGATTCATATAGGGTGAGGCCGGGTGCTGTAGATTGTTCAAGTAGTTTTGCCAATTCATTTATGTAAATATTAAAGAGCGTCGGTGAGATTGGCGAGCCCTGCGTCACCCCCAGCCCCTGTGGGAAGTATTTTGTTTGTTTGTCTCCAATTTTAACTGCACATTTGTTGTTTGTATACATTGATTTAATTACATCATATGTTTTTCCCCCTACCCCGCTTTCGATAAGTTTCAGGAATAAACCGTCATGCCAGATGGAGTCGAAAGCCTTCTGGAAATCTATAAAGCATGCGTAGATTTTGCTTTTGTTATGGTGAACGTGTTTGTCAATTAGGGTCTGTAGGGTGAAGATATGATCTGATGTTCTATAGTTTGGCAGGAATCCAATTTGGCTTTTACTCAAGACATTGTGCTCCTCAAGGAAGTTTATAAGTCTTTTGTTTATGATGCTACAGAATACCTTCCCCAGGTTACTGTTTACACAGATGCCTCGATAGTTATTTGGGTCGACTTTGTCCCCACTTTTGTATATGGGCGTTATGAGTCCTTTCTTCCAGATATCAGGGAAGTAACCGACACTCAGAAACAAGTTGAAGAGTTTTAGGATAGCCAGTTTCATTTTGTCGTCTGTATGTTTAATCATCTCGTTTAGTATGCCGTCTGGCCCGCAAGCTTTTCCTGGTCGCAGGTCCTTGAGTTTTTCAAAAAGTTCTTTTTCTGGTATTATGGAGTCTAGCGGGTTTTGGTTATCTTTTATGGCCATTTCTAGCTTTTCCAGTTTTTTGCATATCTGGTGTTGCTCTGGCCTTAGTGTGTTTTTCTGGTATAATTTTTCAAAGTGGTTTTCCCATGTGTCCCCATTTTGAATGGCCAAGTCGTCGTGTTGTTTTTTGTGTAGTGTATTCAAGTTGTCCCAGAAACAATTGGAATCAATGGATTCCTCCATGGAGCTGAGTGTATTCTTAATATATTGCTCTTTTTTGGTTCTGAGTGTGTTTCTGTATTGTGTTAGTGTCTGACAATAAGTAAGGCATAGTTCCTCGTTTTCTGGATGTCTGTGTTTTTGGTTTGATATTTTTCTAAGTTTTTTCCTCATGTTATGGCAATCTGTGTCAAACCATTTTTCATAGTTTTTTGTTTTGGGTTTGTTCTTGCGAGCTTTCAAGTTTGCACTTTTTGCCAAATTATCAAAAATATTGTTCAGGTTATTTACTGCCCGGTTTACGCCTTCTTTATTGTGAGTGTATATGTTATCCAGAAAGGTGTCTAAGAGAGCTTGAGTTGATGCATTGCTAATTGTTTTCTGGTATTTTTCCGTGTCGTTTTTGGCCCATCTGTACGATTTTTTGGTGTTGTACAGTTTACTGGGTTGTGTTTCTATGTTGTTTGTTTCTGTCTTTTTGAGATACATAGTCATTTGACTGTGGTCTGACAGTGTTGTTTGTGGTTTGACTGTGAATGCTCTGAAAGAGGATGAGTCCAAGTCTGTAATCATATAGTCTACTGTGCTGCAGCCAAGAGGTGAGCATTAGGTCGATCTTCCTAGGAGGTCTCCTATGAACCTACCATTGACAATGTACAGACACAGGCTTCGACAGAGCTGTCGGAGCTGTTTTCCGTTGGTATTTGTCTGCTTGTCGCAGTTATGCCTGTATGGAAGGGAAGGGATATCAAAGTGGTTATTCCCGAATACGTAATTGTTTCCCTGATTATTGGTGAAGTCTGGTTCTTTGCCCGTTCTTGAATTGAGGTCCCCACAGATCAACATGTTCCCCTGGGCCTGGTATTGGATAATTTCCCCCTCCATGTTGGAGAATGTGTCCTCTCCCTAACAAAGGGGTCATTGGACTGGGATCAGGAGCAGGAGACCGTGCTAATTCACCCCCTCCCTAACACAGGGGTCATTGGGCTGGGATCAGGAGCAGGAGACCGTGCTAAATCACCCCCTCCCTAACCCAGGGGTCATTGGATTGGGATCAGGAGCAGGTGACCGGGCTAATTCACCCCCTCCCTAACCCAGGGCTCATTGGATTGGGATCAGGAGGAGACCGGGCTAATTCACCCCCTCCCTAACCCAGGGGTCATTGGACTGGAATCAGGAGCAGGAGACCGGGCTAATTCACCCCCTCCCTAACCCAGGGGTCATTGGACTGGGATCAGGAGCAGGAGACCGTGCTAATTCACCCCCTCCCTAACCCAGGTGTCATTGGACTGGGATCAGGAGCAGTAGACCATGCTAATTCACCCCCTCCCTAACCCAGGGGTCATTGGACTGGGATCAGGAGGAGACCGTGCTAATTCACTCCCTCCCTAACCCAGGGTTCATTGGACTGGGATCAGGAGCAGGGGACCGTGCTAATTCACCCCCTCCCTAACCAAGGGGTCATTGGACTGGGATCAGGAGCAGGAGACCATGCTAATTCACCCCCTCCCTAACCCAGCGGTCATTGGACTGTGATCAGGAGCAGGAGACCGGGCTAATTCACCCCCTCCCTAACCCAGGCGTCATTGGACTGTGATCAGGAGCAGGAGACCGGGCTAATTCACCTCCTCCCTAAGCCAGGGGTCATTGGAATGGGATCAGGAGCAGGAGACAGTGCTAATTCACCCACTCCCTAACCCAGGGGTCATTGGACTGGGATCAGGAGGAGACCGGGCTAATTCACCCCCTCCCTAACACAGGGGTCATTGGACTGGGATCAGGAGCAGGAGACCGTGCTAAATCACCCCCTCCCTAACCCAGGGGTCATTGGATTGGGATCAGGAGCAGGTGACCGGGCTAATTCACCCCCTCCCTCACCCAGGGGTCATTGGACTGGGATCAGGAGGAGACCGGGCTAATTCACCCCCTCCCTAACACAGGGGTCATTGGATTGTGAGCAGGAGCAGGAGACCGTGCTAATTCACCCCCTCCCTAACCCAGGGGTCATTGGATTGTGAGCAGGAGCAGGAGACCGGGCTAATTCACCCCCTCCCTAACACAGGGGTCATTGGATTGTGAGCAGGAGCAAGAGACCGTGCCAATTCACCCCCTCCCTAACCCAGGGGTCATTGGACTGGGATCAGGAGCAGGAGACCGGGCTAATTCACCCGCTCCCTAACCCAGGGGTCATTGGACTGGGATAAGGAGGAGACCGGGCTAATTCACCCCCTCCCTAACCCAGGGGTCATTGGACTGTGATCAGGAGCAGGAGACCGTGCTAATTCACCCCCTCCCAACTCAGGGGTCATTGGACTGGGATCAGGAGCAGGAGACCGTGCCAATTCACCCCCTCCCTAACCAAGGGGTCATTGGACTGGGATCAGGAGCAGGAGACCGTGCTAATTCACCCCCTCCCTAATCCAGTGGTCATTGGACTGTGATCAGGAGCAGGAGACCGGGCTAATTCTCCCCCTCCCAAAGCCAGGGGTAATTGGAATGGGATCAGGAGCAGGAGACCGGGCTAATTCATCCCCTCCCTAACCCAGTGGTCATTGGACTGGGATCAGGAGCAGGAGACCGGGCTAATTCACCCCCTCCATAGCCCAGGGGTCATTGGACTGGGATCAGGAGCAGGAGACCGGGCTAATTCACCCCCTCCATAGCCCAGGGGTCATTGGACTGGGATCAGGAGCAGGAGACCGGGCTAATTCACCATCTCCCTAACCCAGGGGTCATTGGACTGGGATCAGGAGCAGGAGACCGTGCTAATTCACCCCCTCCCTACCCCAGGGGTCATTCGACTGGGATCAGGAGCAGAAGACCTGCTAATTCACCCCCTCCCTAACCCAGGGGTCATTGGACTGGGATCAGGAGCAGGAGACCGGGCTAATTCACCCCCTCCCAAACCCAGGGGTCATTGGACTGGGATCGGGATCAGGAGAACGTGCTAATTCACCCCCTCCCTAACCCAGGGGTCACTGGATTGGGATCGGGAGCAGGAGACCGTGCTAATTCACCCCCTCCCTAACCCAGGGGTCACTGGACTGGGATCGGGAGCGGGAGACCGTGCTAATTCACCCCCTCCCTAACCCAGGGGTCATTGGAATGGGATCAGGAGCAGGAGACTGGGTTAATTCACCCCCTCCCTAACCCAGGGGTCATTGGACTGCGATCGGGAGCAGGAGACCGGGCTAATTCACCACCTCCCTAACACAGGGATCATTGGACTGGGATCGGGAGCAGGAGCCCGGGCTAATTCACCCCCTCCCTAACACAGGGGTGATTGGA
Organism: Somniosus microcephalus; assembly: GCF_052327205.1. Classification (NCBI taxonomy): domain Eukaryota; kingdom Metazoa; phylum Chordata; class Chondrichthyes; order Squaliformes; family Somniosidae; genus Somniosus; species Somniosus microcephalus. The sequence goes on along the minus strand of NW_028225181.1, from coordinate 25,462,194 downwards.
CTGGGATCAGGAGCAGGAGACCGGGCTAATTCAACCCCTCCCTAACCCAGGGGTAATTGGACTGGGATCAGGAGCAGGAGACCGGGCTAATTCACCCTCTCCCTAACCAAGGGGTCATTGGACTGGGATCAGGAGCAGGAGACCGTGCTAATTCACCCCCTCCCTAACCCAGGGGTCATTGGACTCTGATCAGGAGCAATAGACCGGGCTAATTCACCCCCTCCCTAACCCAGGGGTCATTGGAATGGGATCAGGAGCAGGAGACCGAGCTAATTCACCCCCTCCCTAACCCAGGGGTCATTGGACTGGGATCAGGAGCAGGAGACCGGGCTAATTCACCCCCTCCCTAACCCAGGGGTCATTGGAATGGGATCAGGAGCAGGAGACCGTGCTAATTCACCCCCTCCCTAACCCAGGGGTCATTGGACTGGGATCAGGAGCAGGAAACCGGGCTAATTCACCCCCTCCCTAACCCAGGGGTCATTGGACTGGGATCAGGAGCAGGAGACCGGGCTAATTCAGCCCCTCCCTAACCCAGGGGTCATTGGACTGGGATCAGGAGCAGGAGACCGGGCTAATTCACCATCTCCCTAACCCAGGGGTCATTGGGCTGGGATCAGGAGCAGGGGACCGGGCTTATTGAGCCCCTCCCGAACCCAGGGTTCATTGGACTGGGATCAGGAGCAGGAGACCGTGCTAATTCACCCCTCCCTATCCCAGGGGTCATTGGACTGGGATCAGGAGCAGGAGACCGTGCTAATTCACCCCCTCCCTAACCCAGGGGTCATTGGACTGGGATCAGGAGCAGGAGACCTGGCTAATTCACCCCCTCCCTAACCCAGGGCTCATTGGACTGGGATCGGGAGCAGGAGACCGGGCTAATTCACCCCCTCCCTAACCCAGGGGTCACTTGATTGGGATCGGGTGCAGGAGACCGTGCTAATTCACCCCCTCCCTAACCCAGGGGTCACTGGACTGGGATCGGGAGCAGGAGACCGGTGTAATTCACCCCCTCCCTAACCCAGGGGTCATTGGACTGGGATCAGGAGCAGGAGACCGTGCTAATTCACCCCCTCCCTAACCCAGGGGTCATTGGACTGGGATCGGAAGCAGGAGACCGGGCTAATTCACCCCCTCCCTAACCCAGGGGTCATTGGACTGCGATCGGGAGCAGGAGACCGTGCTAATTCACCCCCTCCCTAACCCAGGGGTCATTGGACTGGGATCGGGAGCAGGAGACCGGGCTAATTCACCCCCTCCCTAACCCAGGGATCATTGGACTGGGATCGGGAGCAGGAGCACGGGCTAATTCACCCCCTCCCTAACCCAGGGTTCATTGGGCTGTGATCAGGAGCAGGAGACCGGGCTAATTCACCCCCTCCCTAACCCAGGGTTAATTGGACTGGGATCAGGAGCAGGAGACCGGGCTAATTCACCCCCTCCCTAACCAAGGGGTCATTGGACTGGGATCAGGAGCAGGAGACCGTGCTAATTCACCCCCTCCCTAACCCAGGGGTCATTGGACTGTGATCAGGAGCAGGAGACCGGGCTAATTCACCCCCTCCCTAAGCCAGGGGTCATTGGAATGGGATCAGGAGCAGGAGACCGGGCTAATTCACCCCCTCCCTAACCCAGGGGTCATTGGACTGGGATCAGGAGCAAGAGACCGTGCTAATTCACCCCCTCCCTAACCCAGGGGTCATTGGACTGGGATCAGGAGCAGCAGACCGGGCTAATTCACCATCTCCCTAATCCAGGGGTCATTGGACAGGGATCAGGAGCAGGATACCGTGCTTATTCACCCCCTCCCTAACCCAGGGGTCATTGGACTGGGATCAGGAGCAGGAGACCGTCCTAATTCACCCCCTCCCTAACACAGGGGTCATTGGACTGGGATCAGGAGCAGGAGACCGTGCTAATTCACCCCCTCCCTAATCCAGGGGTCATTGGACTGGAATCGGGAGCAGGAGACCGTGCTAATTCACCCCCTCCCTAACCCAGGGGTCATTGGACTGGGATCGGGAGCAGGAGACCGGGCTAATTCACCACCTCCCTAACCCAGGGCTCATTGGACTGGGATCGGGAGCAGGAGACCGGGCTAATTCACCCCCTCCCTAACCCAGGGGTCACTGGATTGGGATCGGGAGCAGGAGACCGTGCTAATTCACCCCCTCCCTAACCCAGGGGTCATTGGACTGGGATCGGAAGCAGGAGACCGGGCTAATTCACCCCCTCCCTAACCCAGGGGTCACTGGATTGGGATCGGGAGCAGGAGACCGTGCTAATTCACCCCCTCCCTAACCCAGGGGTCACTGGATTGGGATCGGGAGCAGGAGACCGTGCTAATTCACCCCCTCCCTAACCCAGGGGTCATTGGACTGGGATCAGGAGCAGGAGACCGGGCTAATCCACCCCCTCCCTAACCCAGGGGTCATTGGACTGGGATCAGGAGCAGCAGACCGGGCTAATTCACCATCTCCCTAACCCAGGGGTCATTGGACTGGGATCAGGAGCAGGATACCGCGCTAATTCAGCCCCTCCCTAACCCAGGGGTCATTGGACAGGGATCAGGAGCAGGAGACCGTGCTAATTCACCCCCTCCCTAACCCAGGGGTCATTTGACTTGGATCAGGAGCAGGAGCAGGAGACCGGGCTAATACAGCCCCTCCCTAACCCAGGGGTCATTGGACTTGGATCAGGAGCAGGAGACCGTGCTAATTCACCCCCTCCCTAACACAGGGGTCATTGGACTGGGATCAGGAGCAGGAGACCGTGCTAATTCACCCCCTCCCTAACCCAGTGGTCATTGGACTAGGATCAGGAGCAGGAGACCGGGCTAATTCACCCCCTCCCTAACCCAGTGGTCATTGGACTAGGATCAGGAGCAGGAGACCGGGCTAATTCACCCCCTCCCTAACCCAGGGTCATTGGACTGGGATCAGGAGCAGGAGACCGGGCTAATTCACCCCCTCCCTAACCCAGGGGTCATTGGACTGGGATCAGGAGCAGGAGGCCGGGCTAATTCACCACCTCCCTAACCCAGGGGTCATTGGACTGGGATCAGGAGCAGGAGACCGTGCTAATTCACCCCCTCCCTAACCCAGGGGTCATTGGACTGGGATCAGGAGCAGGAGACCATGCTAATTCACGCCCTCCCTAACCCAGGGGTCATTGGACTGGGATCAGGAGCAGGAGACCGTGCTAATTCACCCCCTCCCTAACCCAGGGGTCATTGGACTGGGATCAGGAGCAGGAGACCTGTATAATTCACCCCCTCCCTAACACAGGGGTCATTGGACTGGGATCAGGAGCAGGAGACCGTGCTAATTCAGCCGCTCCCTAACCCACGGGACATTGGACTGGGATCAGGAGCAGGAGACCGTGCTAATTCAACCGCTCCCTAACCAAGGGGTCATTGGACTGGGATCAGGAGCAGGAGCCCGTGCTAATTCACTCCCTCCCTAAACCAGGGGTCATTGGACTGGGATCAGAAGCGGGAGACCGTGCTAATACACCCCCTCCCTAACCCAGGGGTCATTGGACAGGGATCAGGAGCGGGAGACCGTGCTAATTCACCCCCTCCCTAACCCAGGGGTCATTGGACTGGGATCAGGAGTGGGAGACCGGGCTAATTCACCCCCTCCCTAACACAGGGTTCATTGGACTGGGATCAGGAGCGGGAGACCGGGCTAATTCACCCCCTCCCTAACACAGGGGTCATTGGACTTGGATCAGGAGCGGGAGACCGGGCTTATTCACCCCCTCCCGAACCCAGGGGTCATTGGACTGGGATCAGGAGCAGGAGACCGTCCTAATTCACCTCCTCCCTAACCCAGGGGTCATTTGACTTGGATCAGGAGCAGGAGCAGGAGACAAGGCTAATTCAGCCCCTCCCTAACCCAGGGTCATTGGACTTGGATCAGGAGCAGGAGACAGGGCTAATTCATCCCATCCCTAACCCAGGACTCATTGGACTGGGATCGGGAGCAGGCGACCGGTCTAATTCAACCCCTCCCTAACCCAGGGGTCGCTGGATTTGGATCGGGAGCAGGAGACCGTGCTAATTCACCCCCTCCCTAACCCAGGGTTCACTGGACTGGGATCAGGAGCAGGAGACCGGGCTAACTCTCCCCCTCCCTAACCCAGGGGTCATTGGACTGGAATCGGGAGCAGGAGACCGTGCTAATTCACCCCCTCCCTAACCCAGGACTCATTGGACTGGGATCGGGAGCAGGCGACCGGGCTAATTCAACCCCTCCCTAACCCAGGGGTCTCTGGATTGGGATCGGGAGCAGGAGACCGTGCTAATTCACCCCCTCCCTAACCCAGGGGTCATTGGACTGGGATCGGGAGCAGGAGACCGGGCTAATTCACCCCCTCCCTAACCCAGGGATCAATGGACTGGGATCGGGAGCATGAGCCTGGGCTAATTCACACCCTCCCTAACCCAGGGGCCATTGGACTGGGATCAGGAGCAGGAGACCGGGCTAATTCAACCCCTCCCTAACCCAGGGGTCATTGGACTGGGATCAGGAGCAGGAGACCGGGCTAATTCACCCCCTCCCTAACCCAGGGGTCATTGGACTGGGATCAGGAGCAGGAGACCGTTCTAATTCATCCCCTCCCTAATCCAGGTGTCATTGGACTGGGATCAGGGGCAGGAGATCATGCTAATTCACCCTCTCCCGAACCCAGGAGTCATTGGACTGGGATCAGGAGCAGGAGACCGGGCTAATTCACCCCCTCCCTAACCCAGGGGTCAATGGACTGGGATCAGGAGCAGGAGACCGTGCTAATTCAGCCCCTCCCTAACCCAGGGGTCATTGGACTGGGATCAGGAGCAGGAGACCGTGCTAATTCACCCCCTCCCTAACACAAGGGTCATTGGACTGGGATCAGGAGCAGGAGACCGTGCTAATTCACCCCCTCCCTAACCCAATGGTCATTGGACTGGGATCAGGAGCAGGAGACCGTGCTAATTCACCCCCTCCCTAACCCAGGGGTCATTGGACTGGGATCAGGAGCAGGAGACCGTGCTAATTCACCCCCTCCCTAACCCAGGGGTCATTGGACTGGGATCAGGAACAGGAGACCGGGCTAATTCACCCCCTCCCTAACCCAGGGGTCATTGGACTGGGATCTGGAGCAGGAGACCGGGCTAATTCACCACCTCCCTAACCCAGGGGTCATTGGAATGGGATCAGGAGCAGGAGACCGTGCTAATTCACCCCCTCCCTAACCCAGAGGTCATTGGACTGGGATCAGGAGCAGGAGACCGTGCTAATTCACCCCCTCCCTAACCCAGGGGTCATTGGACTGGGATCAGGAGCGGGAGACCGTGCTAATTCACACCCTCCCTAACCCAGGGGTCATTGGACTGGGATCAGGAGCGGTAGACCGTGCTAATTCACCCCCACCCTAACCCAGGCGTCATTGGACTGGAATCAGGAGCGGGAGATCGTGCTAATTCACCCTCTCCCTATCCCAGGGGTCATTGGACTGGGATCAGGAGCAGGAGACCGGGCTAATTCACCCCCTCCCTAACACAGGGGTCATTGGACTGGGATCAGGAGCAGGAGACCGGGCTAATTCACCCCCTCCCTAACACAGGGGTCATTGGACTGGGATCAGGAGCAGGAGACCGTGCTAATTCACCCCCTCCCTAATCCAGGTGTCATTGGACTGGGACCAGGAGCAGGAGACCGTGCTAATTCACCCGCTCCCTAACCCAGGGGTCATTGAACTGGGATCAGGAGCAGGAGACCGTGCTAATTCACCCGCTCCCTAACCAAGGGGTCATTGGACTTGGATCAGGAACAGGAGACCGTGCTAATTCACCCCCTCCCTAACCCAGCGGTCATTGGACTGGGATCAGGAGCGGGAGACCGTGCTAATTCACCCCCTCCCTAACCCAGGGGTCATTGGACTGGGATCAGGAGCGGGAGACCGTGCTAATTCACCCCCTCCCTAACCCAGGGGCCATTGGTCAGGGATCAGGAGCGGGAGACCGGGCTAATTCACTCAATCCCTAACACAGGGGTCATTGGACTGGGATCAGGAGCAGGAGACCGGGCTAATTCACCCCCTCCCTAACTCAGGTGTCATTGGACTGGGATCAGGAGCAGGAGGCCGGGCTAATTCACCACCTCCCTAACCCAGGGGTCATTGGACTGGGATCAGGAGCAGGAGACCGTGCTAATTCACCCCCTCCCTAACCCAGGGTCATTGGACTGGGATCAGGAGCAGGAGACCGTGCTAATTCACCCCCTCCCTAACCCAGTGGTCATTGGACTGGGATCAGGAGCAGGAGACCGGGCTAATTCACCCCCTCCCTAACCCAGGGGTCATTGGACTGGGATCAGGAGCAGGAGACCGGGCTAAATCACCCCCTCCCTAACCCAGGTGTCATTGGACTGGGATCAGGAGCAGGAGGCCGGGCTAATTCACCACCTCCCTAACCCAGGGGTCATTGGACTGGGATCAGGATCAGGAGACCGTGCTAATTCACCCCCTCCCTAACCCAGGGGTCATTGGACTGGGATCAGAAGCAGGAGACCGTGCTAATTCACCCCCTCCCTAACCCAGGGGTCATTGGACTGGGATCAGGAGCAGGAGACCTGTATAATTCACCCCCTCCCTAACACAGGGGTCATTGGACTGGGGTCAGGAGCAGGAGACCGTGCTAATTCAGCCGCTCCCTAACCCACGGGTCATTGGACTGGGATCAGGAGCAGGAGACCGTGCTAATTCAACCGCTCCCTAACCAAGGGTTCATTGGTCTGGGATCAGGAGCAGGAGACCGTGCTAATTCACTCCCTCCCTAAACCAGGGGTCATTGGACTGGGATCAGAAGCGGGAGACCGTGCTAATTCACCCCCTCCCTAACCCAGGGGTCATTGGACTGGGATCAGGAGCGGGAGACCGTGCTAATTCACCCCCTCCCTAACCCAGGGGCCATTGGTCTGGGATCAGGAGCGGGAGACCGGTCTAATTCACTCAATCCCTAACACAGGGGTCATTGGACTGGGATCAGGAGCAGGAGACCGGGCTAATTCACCCCCTCCCTAACTCAGGTGTCATTGGACTGGGATCAGGAGCAGGAGACCGTGCTAATTCACCCCCTCCCTAACCCAGGGGTCATTGGACTGGGATCAGGAGCAGGAGACCTGTATAATTCACCCCCTCCCTAACACAGGGGTCATTGGACTGGGGTCAGGAGCAGGAGACCGTGCTAATTCAGCCGCTCCCTAACCCACGGGTCATTGGACTGGGATCAGGAGCAGGAGACCGTGCTAATTCAACCGCTCCCTAACCAAGGGTTCATTGGTCTGGGATCAGGAGCAGGAGACCGTGCTAATTCACTCCCTCCCTAAACCAGGGGTCATTGGACTGGGATCAGAAGCGGGAGACCGTGCTAATACACCCCCTCCCTAACCCAGGGGTCATTGGACTGGGATCGGGAGCGGGAGACCGTGCTAATTCACCCCCTCCCTAACCCAGGGGTCATTGGACTGGGATCAGGAGCGGGAGACCGGGCTAATTCACCCCCTCCCTAACACAGGGTTCATTGGACTGGGATCAGGAGCGGGAGACCGGGCTAATTCACCGCCTCCCTCACACAGGGGTCATTGGACTTGGATCAGGAGCGGGAGACCGGGCTTATTCACCCCCTCCCGAACCCAGGGGTCATTGGACTGGGATCAGGAGTAGGAGACCGTCCTAATTCACCCCCTCCCTAACCCAGGGGTCATTTGACTGGGATCAGGAGCAGGAGACCGTGCTAATACACCCCCTCCCTAACCCAGGGTTCATTGGACTGGGATCAGGAGCAGGAGACCGGGCTAATTCTCCCCCTCCCTAACCCAGGGGTCATTGGACTGGAATCGGGAGCAGGAGACCGTGCTAATTCACCCCCTCCCTAACCCAGGACTCATTGGACTGGGATCGGGAGCAGGCGACCGGGCTAATTCAACCCCTCCCTATCCCAGGGGTCTCTGGATTGGGATCGGGAGCAGGAGACCGTGCTCATTCACCCCCTCCCAACCCAGGGTTCACTGGACTGGGATCGGGAGCAGGAGACCGGGCTAATTCACCCCCTCCCTAACCCAGGGGACATAGGACTGCGATCAGGAGCAGGAGACTGGGCTAATTCACCCCCTCCCTAACCCAGGGGTCATTGGACTGGGATCAGGAGCAGGAGACCGTGCTAATTCACCCCCTCCCTAACCCAGGGGTCATTGGACTGGGATCGGGAGCAGGAGACCGGGCTAATTCACCCCCTCCCTAACCCAGGGATCAATGGACTGGGATCGGGAGCATGAGCCTGGGCTAATTCACTCCCTCCCTAACCCAGGGGCCTTTGGACTGGGATCAGGAGCAGGAGACCGGGCTAATTCACCCCCTCCCTAACCCAGGGGTCATTGGACTGGGATCAGGAGCAGGAGACCGTTCTAATTCACCCCCTCCCTAATCCAGGGGTCATTGGACTGTGATCAGGAGCAGGAGACCGGGCTAATTCACCCACTCCCTAACACAGTGGTCATTGGACTGGGATCAGGAGCAGGAGACCGTGCTAATTCACCCCCACCCTAACCCAGGGGTCATTGGACTGGGATCAGGAGCAGGAGACCGTGCTAATTCACCCCCACCCTAACCCAGGGGTCATTGGACTGGGATCAGGAGCAGGAGACCGTGCTAATTCACCCCCTCCCTAACCCAGGGGTCATTGGACTGGGATCAGGAACAGGAGACCGGGCTAATTCACCCCCTCCCTAACCCAGGGGTCATTGGACTGGGATCAGGAGCAGGAGACCGGGCTAATTCACCCCCTCCCTAACCCAGGTGTCATTGGACTGGGTTCAGGAGCAGGAAGCCGGGCTAATTCACCACCTCTCTAACCCAGGGGTCATTGGACTGGGATCAGGAGCAGGAGACCGTGCTAATTCACCCCCTCCCTAACCCAGGGGTCATTGGACTGGGATCAGGAGCAGGAGACCGTGCTAATTCAGCCCCTCCCTAACCCAGGGGTCATTGGACTGGGATCAGGAGCAGGAGACCGTGCTAATTCACGCCCTCCCTAACCCAGTGGTCATTGGACTGGGATCAGGAGCAGGAGACCGTGCTAATTCACCCCCTCCCTAACCCAGGGGTCATTGGACTGGGATCAGGAGCAGGAGACCGTGCTAATTCACTCCCTCCCTAACCCAGGGGTCATTGGACTGGGATCAGGAGCAGGAGACCGTGCTAATTCAACCCCTCCCTAACCCAGGGGTCATTGGACTGGGATCAGGAGCAGGAGACCTGTATAATTCACCCCCTCCCTAACAGAGTGGTCATTGGACTGGGATCAGGAGCAGGAGACCGGGCTAATTCACCGCCTCCCTCACACAGGGGTCATTGGACTTGGATCAGGAGCGGGAGACCGGGCTTATTCACCCCCTCCCGAACCCAGGGGTCATTGGACTGGGATCAGGAGTAGGAGACCGTCCTAATTCACCCCCTCCCTAACCCAGGGGTCATTTGACTGGGATCAGGAGCAGGAGACCGTGCTAATACACCCCCTCCCTAACCCAGGGTTCATTGGACTGGGATCAGGAGCAGGAGACCGGGCTAATTCTCCCCCTCCCTAACCCAGGGGTCATTGGACTGGAATCGGGAGCAGGAGACCGTGCTAATTCACCCCCTCCCTAACCCAGGACTCATTGGACTGGGATCGGGAGCAGGCGACCGGGCTAATTCAACCCCTCCCTATCCCAGGGGTCTCTGGATTGGGATCGGGAGCAGGAGACCGTGCTCATTCACCCCCTCCCAACCCAGGGTTCACTGGACTGGGATCGGGAGCAGGAGACCGGTCTAATTCACCCCCTCCCTAACCCAGGGGACATAGGACTGCGATCGGGAGCAGGAGACTGGGCTAATTCACCCCCTCCCTAACCCAGGGGTCATTGGACTGGGATCAGGAGCAGGAGACCGTGCTAATTCACCCCCTCCCTAACCCAGGGGTCATTGGACTGGGATCGGGAGCAGGAGACCGGGCTAATTCACCCCCTCCCTAACCCAGGGATCAATGGACTGGGATCGGGAGCATGAGCCTGGGCTAATTCACTCCCTCCCTAACCCAGGGGCCTTTGGACTGGGATCAGGAGCAGGAGACCGGGCTAATTCACCCCCTCCCTAACCCAGGGGTCATTGGACTGGGATCAGGAGCAGGAGACCGTTCTAATTCACCCCCTCCCTAATCCAGGGGTCATTGGACTGTGATCAGGAGCAGGAGACCGGGCTAATTCACCCACTCCCTAACACAGTGGTCATTGGACTGGGATCAGGAGCAGGAGACCGTGCTAATTCACCCCCACCCTAACCCAGGGGTCATTGGACTGGGATCAGGAGCAGGAGACCGTGCTAATTCACCCCCACCCTAACCCAGGGGTCATTGGACTGGGATCAGGAGCAGGAGACCGTGCTAATTCACCCCCTCCCTAACCCAGGGGTCATTGGACTGGGATCAGGAACAGGAGACCGGGCTAATTCACCCCCTCCCTAACCCAGGGGTCATTGGACTGGGATCAGGAGCAGGAGACCGGGCTAATTCACCCCCTCCCTAACCCAGGTGTCATTGGACTGGGTTCAGGAGCAGGAAGCCGGGCTAATTCACCACCTCTCTAACCCAGGGGTCATTGGACTGGGATCAGGAGCAGGAGACCGTGCTAATTCACCCCCTCCCTAACCCAGGGGTCATTGGACTGGGATCAGGAGCAGGAGACCGTGCTAATTCAGCCCCTCCCTAACCCAGGGGTCATTGGACTGGGATCAGGAGCAGGAGACCGTGCTAATTCACGCCCTCCCTAACCCAGTGGTCATTGGACTGGGATCAGGAGCAGGAGACCGTGCTAATTCACCCCCTCCCTAACCCAGGGGTCATTGGACTGGGATCAGGAGCAGGAGACCGTGCTAATTCACCCCCTCCCTAACCCAGGGGTCATTGGACTGGGATCAGGAGCAGGAGACCGTGCTAATTCACTCCCTCCCTAACCCAGGGGTCATTGGACTGGGATCAGGAGCAGGAGACCTGTATAATTCACCCCCTCCCTAACAGAGTGGTCATTGGACTGGGATCAGGAGCAGGAGACCGTGCTAATTCACCCCCTCCCTAACCCAGGGGTCATTGGACTGGGATCAGGAGCAGGAGACCGTGCTAATTCACCCACTCCCTAACCCAGGGGTCATTGGACTGGGATCAGCAGCAGGAGACCGTGCTAATTCACCCGCTCCCTAACCCACGGGTCATTGGACTGGGATCAGGAGCAGGAGACCGTGCTAATTCACCCGCTCCCTAACCAAGGGGTCATTGGACTGGGATCAGGAGCAGGAGACCGTGCTAATTCACCCCCTCCCTAACCCAGGGGTCATTGGACTGGGATCAGTAGCGGGAGACCGTGCTAATTCACCCCCTCCCTAACCCAGGGGTCATTGGACTGGGATCAGGAGCGGGAGACCGGGTTAATTCACCCCCTCCACAACACAGGGGTCATTGGACTGGGATCAGGAGCGGGAGACCGGGCTAATTCACCCCCTCCCTAACACAGGGGTCATTGGACTGGGATCAGGAGCGGGAGACCGGGCTTATTCACGCCCTCCCTAACCCAGGGGTCATTGGACTGGGATCAGGAGCGGGAGACCGGGCTAAATCAACCCCTCCCTCACCCAGAGGTCATCGGACTGGGATCAGGAGCGGGAGGCCGGGCTAATTCACCCGCTCCCTAACCCAGGGGTCATCGGACTGGGATCAGGAGCGGGAGACCGGGCTAATTCACCCGCTCCCTAACCCAGGGGTCATTGGACTGGGATCAGGAACGGGAGACCGTGCTAATTCACCCCCTCCCAAACCCAGGGGTCAATGGACTGGGCTCAGGAGCGGGAGACCGTGCTAATTCACACCCTCCCTAACCCAGGGGTCAATGGACTGGGCTCAGGAGCGGTAGACCGTGCTAATTCTCCCCCACCCTAACCCAGGCGTCATTGGACTGGAATCAGGAGCGGGAGACCGTGCTAATTCACCCTCTCCCTATCCCAGGGGTCATTGGACTGGGATCAGGAGCAGGAGACCGGGCTAATTCACCCCCTCCCTAACACAGGGGTCGTTGGACTGGGATCAGGAGCAGGAGACCGGGCTCATTCACCCCCTCCCTAACACAGGTGTCATTGGACTGGGATCAGGAGCAGGAGACCGTGCTAATTCACCCCCTCCCTAATCCAGGTGTCATTGGACTGGGACCAGGAGCAGGAGACCGTGCTAATTCACCCGCTCCCTAACCCAGGGGTCATTGTACTGGGATCAGGAGCAGGAGACCGTGCTAATTCACCCCCTCCCTAACCCAGCGGTCATTGGACTGGGATCAGGAGCGGGAGACCGGGCTAATTCACCCCCTCCCTAACCCAGGGGTCATTGGACTGGCATCAGGAGCGGGAGACCGTGCTAATTCACCCCCTCCCTAACCCAGGGGCCATTGGACTGGGATCAGGAGCGGGAGACCGGGCTAATTCACCCAATCCCTAACACAGGGGTCATTGGACTGGGATCAGGAGCAGGAGACCGTGCTAATTCACCCCCTCCCTAATCCAGGTGTCATTGGACTGGCACCAGGAGCAGGAGACCGTGCTAATTCACCCGCTCCCTAACCCAGGGGTCATTGTACTGGGATCAGGAGCAGGAGACCGTGCTAATTCACCCCCTCCCTAACCCAGCGGTCATTGGACTGGGATCAGGAGCGGGAGACCATGCTAATTCACCCCCTCCCTAACCCAGGGGTCATTGGACTGGGATCAGGAGCGGGAGACCGTGCTAATTCACCCCCTCCCTAACCCAGGGGCCATTGGACTGGGATCAGGAGCGGGAGACCGGGCTAATTCACCCAATCCCTAACACAGGGGTCATTGGACTGGGATCAGGAGCGGGAGACTGGGCTAATTCAGCCCCTCCCTAACACAGGGATCATTGGACTGGGATCAGGAGCGGGAGACCGGGCTTATTCACGCCCTCCCTAACCCAGGGGTCATTGGACTGGGATCAGGAGCGGGAGACCGGACTAATTCACCCCCTCCCTAACCCAGGTGTCATCGGACTGGGATCAGGAGCGGGAGGCCGGGCTAATTCACCCGCTCCCTAACCCAGGGGTCATTGGACTGGGATCAGGAGCGGGAGACGGGGCTAATTCACCCGCTCCCTCACCCAGGGGTCATTGGACTGGGATCAGGAGCGGGAGACCAGGCTAATTCACCCCCTCCCTAACCCAGGGGTCAATGGACTGGGATCAGGAGCGGGAGACCGGGCTAATTCACCCCCTCCCTAACCCACGGGTCATTGGACTGGGATCAGGAGCGGGAGACCGTGCTAATTCACCCCGTCCCTAACCCAGGGGTCATTGGACTGGGATCAGGAGCGGGAGACCGTGCTAATTCACCCCCTCCCTAACCCAGGGGTCATTGGGCTGGGATCAGGAGCAGGAGACCGTGCTAATTCACCCGCTCCCTAACCCAGGGGTCATTGTACTGGGATCAGGAGCAGGAGACCGTGCTAATTCACCCCCTCCCTAACCCAGCGGTCATTGGACTGGGATCAGGAGCGGGAGACCATGCTAATTCACCCCCTCCCTAACCCAGGGGTCATTGGACTGGGATCAGGAGCGGGAGACCGTGCTAATTCACCCCCTCCCTAACCCAGGGGCCATTGGACTGGGATCAGGAGCGGGAGACCGGGCTAATTCACCCAATCCCTAACACGGGTCATTGGACTGGGATCAGGAGCAGGAGACCGTGCTAATTCACCCCCTCCCTAATCCAGGTGTCATTGGACTGGGACCAGGAGCAGGAGACCGTGCTAATTCACCCGCTTCCTAACCCAGGGGTCATTGTACTGGGATCAGGAGCAGGAGACCGTGCTAATTCACCCCCTCCCTAACCCAGCGGTCATTGGACTGGGATCAGGAGCGGGAGACCATGCTAATTCACCCCCTCCCTAACCCAGGGGTCATTGGACTGGGATCAGGAGCGGGAGACCGTGCTAATTCACCCCCTCCCTAACCCAGGGGCCATTGGACTGGGATCAGGAGCGGGAGACCGGGCTAATTCACCCAATCCCTAACACAGGGGTCATTGGACTGGGATCAGGAGCGGGAGACTGGGCTAATTCAGCCCCTCCCTAACACAGGGATCATTGGACTGGGATCAGGAGCGGGAGACCGGGCTTATTCACGCCCTCCCTAACCCAGGGGTCAATGGACTGGGATCAGGAGCGGGAGACCGGGCTAATTCACCCCCTCCCTAACCCACGGGTCATTGGACTGGGATCAGGAGCGGGAGACCGTGCTAATTCACCCCGTCCCTAACACAGGGGTCATTGGACTGGGATCAGGAGCGGGAGACCGTGCTAATTCACCCCCTCCCTAACCCAGGGGTCATTGGGCTGGGATCAGGAGCAGGAGGCCGGGCTAATTCACCCACTCCCTAACGCACGGGTTATTGGACTGGGATCAGGAGCAGGACACCGTGCTAATTCACCCCCTCCCTAACCAAGGGGTCATTGGACTGGGATCAGGAGCAGGAGACCGTGCTAATTCACCCCCTCCCTAACCCAGGGGTCATTGGACTGGGATCAGTAGCGGGAGACCGTGCTAATTCACCCCCTCCCTAACCCAGGGGTCATTGGACTGGGATCAGGAGCGGGAGACCGGGTTAATTCACCCTCTCCCTAACACAGGGGTCATTGGACTGGGATCAGGAGCGGGAGACCGGGCTAATTCACCCCCTCCCTAACACAGGGGTCATTGGACTGGGATCAGGAGCGGGAGACCGGGCTTATTCACGCCCTCCCTAACCCAGGGGTCATTGGACTGGGATCAGGAGCGGGAGACCGGGCTAATTCAACCCCTCCCTCACCCAGGGGTCATCGGACTGGGATCAGGAGCGGGAGGCCGGGCTAATTCACCCCCTCCCTAACAGAGTGGTCATTGGACTGGGATCAGGAGCAGGAGACCGTGCTAATTCACCCCCTCCCTAACCCAGGGGTCATTGGACTGGGATCGGGAGCAGGAGACCGGGCTAATTCACCCCCTCCCTAACCCAGGGATCAATGGACTGGGATCGGGAGCATGAGCCTGGGCTAATTCACTCCCTCCCTAACCCAGGGGCCTTTGGACTGGGATCAGGAGCAGGAGACCGGGCTAATTCACCCCCTCCCTAACCCAGGGGTCATTGGACTGGGATCAGGAGCAGGAGACCGTTCTAATTCACCCCCTCCCTAATCCAGGGGTCATTGGACTGTGATCAGGAGCAGGAGACCGGGCTAATTCACCCACTCCCTAACACAGTGGTCATTGGACTGGGATCAGGAGCAGGAGACCGTGCTAATTCACCCCCACCCTAACCCAGGGGTCATTGGACTGGGATCAGGAGCAGGAGACCGTGCTAATTCACCCCCACCCTAACCCAGGGGTCATTGGACTGGGATCAGGAGCAGGAGACCGTGCTAATTCACCCCCTCCCTAACCCAGGGGTCATTGGACTGGGATCAGGAACAGGAGACCGGGCTAATTCACCCCCTCCCTAACCCAGGGGTCATTGGACTGGGATCAGGAGCAGGAGACCGGGCTAATTCACCCCCTCCCTAACCCAGGTGTCATTGGACTGGGTTCAGGAGCAGGAAGCCGGGCTAATTCACCACCTCTCTAACCCAGGGGTCATTGGACTGGGATCAGGAGCAGGAGACCGTGCTAATTCACCCCCTCCCTAACCCAGGGGTCATTGGACTGGGATCAGGAGCAGGAGACCGTGCTAATTCAGCCCCTCCCTAACCCAGGGGTCATTGGACTGGGATCAGGAGCAGGAGACCGTGCTAATTCACGCCCTCCCTAACCCAGTGGTCATTGGACTGGGATCAGGAGCAGGAGACCGTGCTAATTCACCCCCTCCCTAACCCAGGGGTCATTGGACTGGGATCAGGAGCAGGAGACCGTGCTAATTCACCCCCTCCCTAACCCAGGGGTCATTGGACTGGGATCAGGAGCAGGAGACCGTGCTAATTCACTCCCTCCCTAACCCAGGGGTCATTGGACTGGGATCAGGAGCAGGAGACCTGTATAATTCACCCCCTCCCTAACAGAGTGGTCATTGGACTGGGATCAGGAGCAGGAGACCGTGCTAATTCACCCCCTCCCTAACCCAGGGGTCATTGGACTGGGATCAGGAGCAGGAGACCGTGCTAATTCACCCACTCCCTAACCCAGGGGTCATTGGACTGGGATCAGCAGCAGGAGACCGTGCTAATTCACCCGCTCCCTAACCCACGGGTCATTGGACTGGGATCAGGAGCAGGAGACCGTGCTAATTCACCCGCTCCCTAACCAAGGGGTCATTGGACTGGGATCAGGAGCAGGAGACCGTGCTAATTCACCCCCTCCCTAACCCAGGGGTCATTGGACTGGGATCAGTAGCGGGAGACCGTGCTAATTCACCCCCTCCCTAACCCAGGGGTCATTGGACTGGGATCAGGAGCGGGAGACCGGGTTAATTCACCCCCTCCACAACACAGGGGTCATTGGACTGGGATCAGGAGCGGGAGACCGGGCTAATTCACCCCCTCCCTAACACAGGGGTCATTGGACTGGGATCAGGAGCGGGAGACCGGGCTTATTCACGCCCTCCCTAACCCAGGGGTCATTGGACTGGGATCAGGAGCGGGAGACCGGGCTAAATCAACCCCTCCCTCACCCAGAGGTCATCGGACTGGGATCAGGAGCGGGAGGCCGGGCTAATTCACCCGCTCCCTAACCCAGGGGTCATCGGACTGGGATCAGGAGCGGGAGACCGGGCTAATTCACCCGCTCCCTAACCCAGGGGTCATTGGACTGGGATCAGGAACGGGAGACCGTGCTAATTCACCCCCTCCCAAACCCAGGGGTCAATGGACTGGGCTCAGGAGCGGGAGACCGTGCTAATTCACACCCTCCCTAACCCAGGGGTCAATGGACTGGGCTCAGGAGCGGTAGACCGTGCTAATTCTCCCCCACCCTAACCCAGGCGTCATTGGACTGGAATCAGGAGCGGGAGACCGTGCTAATTCACCCTCTCCCTATCCCAGGGGTCATTGGACTGGGATCAGGAGCAGGAGACCGGGCTAATTCACCCCCTCCCTAACACAGGGGTCGTTGGACTGGGATCAGGAGCAGGAGACCGGGCTCATTCACCCCCTCCCTAACACAGGTGTCATTGGACTGGGATCAGGAGCAGGAGACCGTGCTAATTCACCCCCTCCCTAATCCAGGTGTCATTGGACTGGGACCAGGAGCAGGAGACCGTGCTAATTCACCCGCTCCCTAACCCAGGGGTCATTGTACTGGGATCAGGAGCAGGAGACCGTGCTAATTCACCCCCTCCCTAACCCAGCGGTCATTGGACTGGGATCAGGAGCGGGAGACCGGGCTAATTCACCCCCTCCCTAACCCAGGGGTCATTGGACTGGCATCAGGAGCGGGAGACCGTGCTAATTCACCCCCTCCCTAACCCAGGGGCCATTGGACTGGGATCAGGAGCGGGAGACCGGGCTAATTCACCCAATCCCTAACACAGGGGTCATTGGACTGGGATCAGGAGCAGGAGACCGTGCTAATTCACCCCCTCCCTAATCCAGGTGTCATTGGACTGGCACCAGGAGCAGGAGACCGTGCTAATTCACCCGCTCCCTAACCCAGGGGTCATTGTACTGGGATCAGGAGCAGGAGACCGTGCTAATTCACCCCCTCCCTAACCCAGCGGTCATTGGACTGGGATCAGGAGCGGGAGACCATGCTAATTCACCCCCTCCCTAACCCAGGGGTCATTGGACTGGGATCAGGAGCGGGAGACCGTGCTAATTCACCCCCTCCCTAACCCAGGGGCCATTGGACTGGGATCAGGAGCGGGAGACCGGGCTAATTCACCCAATCCCTAACACAGGGGTCATTGGACTGGGATCAGGAGCGGGAGACTGGGCTAATTCAGCCCCTCCCTAACACAGGGATCATTGGACTGGGATCAGGAGCGGGAGACCGGGCTTATTCACGCCCTCCCTAACCCAGGGGTCATTGGACTGGGATCAGGAGCGGGAGACCGGACTAATTCACCCCCTCCCTAACCCAGGTGTCATCGGACTGGGATCAGGAGCGGGAGGCCGGGCTAATTCACCCGCTCCCTAACCCAGGGGTCATTGGACTGGGATCAGGAGCGGGAGACGGGGCTAATTCACCCGCTCCCTCACCCAGGGGTCATTGGACTGGGATCAGGAGCGGGAGACCAGGCTAATTCACCCCCTCCCTAACCCAGGGGTCAATGGACTGGGATCAGGAGCGGGAGACCGGGCTAATTCACCCCCTCCCTAACCCACGGGTCATTGGACTGGGATCAGGAGCGGGAGACCGTGCTAATTCACCCCGTCCCTAACCCAGGGGTCATTGGACTGGGATCAGGAGCGGGAGACCGTGCTAATTCACCCCCTCCCTAACCCAGGGGTCATTGGGCTGGGATCAGGAGCAGGAGACCGTGCTAATTCACCCGCTCCCTAACCCAGGGGTCATTGTACTGGGATCAGGAGCAGGAGACCGTGCTAATTCACCCCCTCCCTAACCCAGCGGTCATTGGACTGGGATCAGGAGCGGGAGACCATGCTAATTCACCCCCTCCCTAACCCAGGGGTCATTGGACTGGGATCAGGAGCGGGAGACCGTGCTAATTCACCCCCTCCCTAACCCAGGGGCCATTGGACTGGGATCAGGAGCGGGAGACCGGGCTAATTCACCCAATCCCTAACACGGGTCATTGGACTGGGATCAGGAGCAGGAGACCGTGCTAATTCACCCCCTCCCTAATCCAGGTGTCATTGGACTGGGACCAGGAGCAGGAGACCGTGCTAATTCACCCGCTTCCTAACCCAGGGGTCATTGTACTGGGATCAGGAGCAGGAGACCGTGCTAATTCACCCCCTCCCTAACCCAGCGGTCATTGGACTGGGATCAGGAGCGGGAGACCATGCTAATTCACCCCCTCCCTAACCCAGGGGTCATTGGACTGGGATCAGGAGCGGGAGACCGTGCTAATTCACCCCCTCCCTAACCCAGGGGCCATTGGACTGGGATCAGGAGCGGGAGACCGGGCTAATTCACCCAATCCCTAACACAGGGGTCATTGGACTGGGATCAGGAGCGGGAGACTGGGCTAATTCAGCCCCTCCCTAACACAGGGATCATTGGACTGGGATCAGGAGCGGGAGACCGGGCTTATTCACGCCCTCCCTAACCCAGGGGTCAATGGACTGGGATCAGGAGCGGGAGACCGGGCTAATTCACCCCCTCCCTAACCCACGGGTCATTGGACTGGGATCAGGAGCGGGAGACCGTGCTAATTCACCCCGTCCCTAACACAGGGGTCATTGGACTGGGATCAGGAGCGGGAGACCGTGCTAATTCACCCCCTCCCTAACCCAGGGGTCATTGGGCTGGGATCAGGAGCAGGAGGCCGGGCTAATTCACCCACTCCCTAACGCACGGGTTATTGGACTGGGATCAGGAGCAGGACACCGTGCTAATTCACCCCCTCCCTAACCAAGGGGTCATTGGACTGGGATCAGGAGCAGGAGACCGTGCTAATTCACCCCCTCCCTAACCCAGGGGTCATTGGACTGGGATCAGTAGCGGGAGACCGTGCTAATTCACCCCCTCCCTAACCCAGGGGTCATTGGACTGGGATCAGGAGCGGGAGACCGGGTTAATTCACCCTCTCCCTAACACAGGGGTCATTGGACTGGGATCAGGAGCGGGAGACCGGGCTAATTCACCCCCTCCCTAACACAGGGGTCATTGGACTGGGATCAGGAGCGGGAGACCGGGCTTATTCACGCCCTCCCTAACCCAGGGGTCATTGGACTGGGATCAGGAGCGGGAGACCGGGCTAATTCAACCCCTCCCTCACCCAGGGGTCATCGGACTGGGATCAGGAGCGGGAGGCCGGGCTAATTCACCCGCTCCCTAACCCAGGGGTCATCGGACTGGGATCAGGAGCGGGAGACCGGTCTAATTCACCCGCTCCCTAACCCAGGGGTCATTGGACTGGGATCAGGAACGGGAGACCGGGCTAATTCACCCCCTCCCAAACCCAGGGGTCAATGGACTGGGCTCAGGAGCGGGAGACCGGGCTAATTCACACCCTCCCTAACCCAGGGGTCATTGGACTGGGATCAGGAGCAGGAGACCGTGCTAATTCACCCCCTCCCTAATCCAGGTGTCATTGGACTGGGACCAGGAGCAGGAGACCGTGCTAATTCACCCGCTCCCTAACCCAGGGGTCATTGTACTGGGATCAGGAGCAGGAGACCGTGCTAATTCACCCGCTCCCTAACCAAGGGGTCATTGGACTGGGATCAGGAGCAGGAGACCGTGCTAATTCACCCCCTCCCTAACCCAGCGGTCATTGGACTGGGATCAGGAGCGGGAGACCATGCTAATTCACCCCCTCCCTAACCCAGGGGTCATTGGACTGGGATCAGGAGCGGGAGACCGTGCTAATTCACCCCCTCCCTAACCCAGGGGCCATTGGACTGGGATCAGGAGCGGGAGACCGGGCTAATTCACCCAATCCCTAACACAGGGGTCATTGGACTGGGATCAGGAGCGGGAGACTGGGCTAATTCAGCCCCTCCCTAACACAGGGGTCATTGGACTGGGATCAGGAGCGGGAGACCGGGCTTATTCACGCCCTCCCTAACCCAGGGGTCATTGGACTGGGATCAGTAGCGGGAGACCGGACTAATTCACCCCCTCCCTAACCCAGGGGTCATCGGACTGGGATCAGGAGCGGGAGGCCGGGCTAATTCACCCGCTCCCTAACCCAGGGGTCTATGGACTGGGATCAGGAGCGGGAGACCGGGCTAATTCACCCGCTCCCTAACCCAGGGGTCATTGGACTGGGATCAGGAGCGGGAGACCGGGCTAATTCACCCCCTCCCTAACCCAGGGGTCAATGGACTGGGATCAGGAGCGGGAGACCGGGCTAATTCACCCCCTCCCTAACCCACGGGTCATTGGACTGGGATCAGGAGCGGGAGACCATGCTAATACACCCCGTCCCTAACCCAGGGGTCATTGGACTGGGATCAGGAGCGGGAGACCGTGCTAATTCACCCCCTCCCTAACCCAGGGGTCATTGGACTGGGATCAGGAGCGGTAGACCGTGCTAATTCACCCCCACCCTAACTCAGGCGTCATTGGACTGGGATCAGGAGCGGGAGACCGTGATAATTCACCCTCTCCCTGTCCCCGGTGTCATTGGACTGGGATCAGGAGCAGGAGACAGGGCTAATTCACCCCCTCCCTAACACAGGGGACATTGGACTGGGGTCAGGAGCAGGAGACCGGGCTAATTCACCCCCTCCCTAACCCAGGGGTCATTGGAATGGGATCAGGAGCAGGAGACCGTGCTAATTCACCCCCTCCCTAACCCTGGGGTCATTGGATTGGGATCAGAAGCGGGAGACCGTGCTAATTCACCCCCTCCCTAACCCAGGGGTCATTGGACTGGGATCAGGAGCGGGAGACCGTGCTAATTCACCCCCTCCCTAACCCAGGGGTCATTGGACTGGGATCAGGAGCAGGAGACCGTGCTAATTCACACCCTCCCTAACCCAGGGGTCATTGGACTGGGATCAGGAGCAGGAGACCGGGCTAATTCAACCCCTCCCAAACACAAGGGTCATTGGACTGGGATCAGGAGCAGGAGACCGGGCTAATTCACCCCCACCCTAACCCAGGGGTCATTGGACTGGGATCAGGAGCAGGAGACCGGGCTAATTCACTCCCTCCCTAAACCAGGGGTCATTGGACTGGGATCAGAAGCGGGAGACCGTGCTAATTCACCCCCTCCCTAACCCAGGGGTCATTGGACTGGGATCAGGAGCGGGAGACCGTGCTAATTCACCCCCTCCCAACCCAGGGGTCATTGGACTGGGATCAGGAGCAGGAGACCGTGCTAATTCACACCCTCCCTAACCCAGGGGTCATTGGACTGGGATCAGGAGCAGGAGACCGGGCTAATTCAACCCCTCCCAAACACAAGGGTCATTGGACTGGGATCAGGAGCAGGAGACCGGGCTAATTCACCCCCACCCTAACCCAGGGGTCATTGGACTGGGATCAGGAGCAGGAGACCGGGCTAATTCACCACCTCCCTAACCCAGGGGTCATTGGGCTGGGATCAGGAGCAGGAGGCCGGGCTAATTCACCCCCTCCCTAACCCAGGGGTCATTGGACTGGGATCAGGAGCAGGAGACCGTGCTAATTCACCCACTGCCTAACGCACGGGTTATTGGACTGGGATCAGGAGCAGGACACCGTGCTAATTCACCCCCTCCCTAACCCAGGGGTCATTGGACTGGGATCAGGAGCAGGAGACCGTGCTAATTCACCCCCTCCCTACCCCAGGGGTCATTGGACTGGGATCAAGAGCAGGAGACCGTGCTAATTCACCCCCTCCCTAACCCAGGGTTCATTGGACTGCGATCAGGAGCAGGAGACCAGTATAATTCTCCCCCTCCCTAACCCAGGGTTCATTGGACTGGGATCAGGAGCAGGAGACCGTGCTAATTCACCCGCTCCCTAACCCAGGGGTCATTGGACTGGGTACAGGAGCGGGAGACCGTGCTAATTCACCCGCTCCCTAACCCAGGGGTCATTGGACTGGGATCAGGAGCGGGAGACCGTGCTAATTCACCTCCTCCCTAACCCAGGGGTCATTGGACTGGGATCAGGAGCGGGAGACCGTGCTAATCCACCCTCTCCATAACCCAGGGGTCATTGGACTTGTATCAGGAGCAGGAGACCGGGCTAATTGGCCCCCTCCCTAACCCAGGGGTCATTGGACTGGGATCAGGAGCAGGAGGCCGGGCTATTTCACCCCCTCCCTAACCCAGGGGTCATTGGACTGTGATCAGGAGCAGGAGACCGGGCTAATAAACCCCCTCCCTAACCCAGGGGTCATTGGACAGGGATCAGGAGCAGGAGACCGTGCTAATTCACCCCCTCCCTAACCCAGGGGTCATTGGACTGTGATCAGGAGCAGGAGGCCGTGCTAATTCAACCCCTCCCTAACCCAGGGGCCATTGGACTGGGATCAGGAGCAGGAGACCGGGCTAATTCACCCCCTCCCTAACCCAGTGGTCATTGGACTGGGATCAGGAGCAGGAGACCGGGCTAATTCACACCCTCCCTAACCCAGGGGTCATTGGACTGGGATCAGGAGCGGGAGACGGTGCTAATTCTCGCCCTCCCTAACCCAGGGGTCATTGGACTGGCATCAGGAGCGGGAGACCGGTCTAATTCACCCCCTCCCTAACCCAGAGGTAATTGCATTGGGATCAGGAGCGGGAGACCGTGCTAATTCACCCCCTCCCTAACCCAGGGGTCATTGGACTGGGATCAGGAGCGGCAGACCGTGCTAATTCACCCCCACCCTAACCCAGGGGTCATTGGACTGTGATCAGGAGCATGAGGCCGGGCTAATTCACCACCTCCCTAACCCAGGGTTCATTGGACTGGGATCAGGAGCAGGAGACCGTGCTAATTCACCCCTCCCTAACCCAGGGGTCATTGGACTGAGATCAGGAGCAGGAGACGGGGCGAATTCTCCCCCTCCCTAACCCAGGGTTCATTGGACTGGGATCAGGAGCAGGAGACCGGGCTAATTCACCACGTCCCTAACCCAGGGGTCATTGGACTGGTATCAGGAGCAGGAGGCCGGGCTAATTCAACCCCACCCTAACCCAGGGGTCATTGGACTGGGATCAGGAGCAGGAGACCGGGCTAATTCACCATCTCCCTAACCCAAGGGTCATTGGACTGGGATCAGGAGCAGGAGACCGTGCTAATTCACAACCTCCCTAACCCAGGGGTCATTGGACTGGGATCAGGAGCAGGAGACCGTGCTAATTCACCCCCTCCCTAACCCAGGGGTCATTGTACTGGGATCAGGAGCAGGAGACCGGGCTAATAAACCCCCTCCCTAACCCAGGGGTCATTGGACTGGGATCAGGAGCAGGAGGCCGGGCTAATTCAACCCCTCCCTAACCCAGGGGTCATTGGACTGGGATCAGGAGCAGGAGACAGGGCTAATTCACCATCTCCCTAACCCAGGGGTCATTGGCCTGGGATCAGGAGCAGGAGACCGTGCTAATTCACAACCTCCCTAACCCAGGGGTCATTGGACTGGGATCAGGAGCAGGAGACCGGGCTAATTCATCCCCTCCCTAACCCAGGGTTCATTGGACTGGGATCAGGAGCAGGAGACCTGTATAATTCACCCCCTCCCTAACCCAGGGGTCATTGGACTGGGATCAGGAGCAGGAGACCGTGCTAATTCACCTGCTCCCTAACCCAGGGATCATTGGACAGGTAACAGGAGCGGGAGACCATGCTAATTCACCCGCTCCCTAACACAGGGGTCATTGGACTGGGATCAGGAGCGGGAGACCGTGCTAATTCACCCCCTCCCTAACCCAGGGGTCATTGGACTGGGATCAGGAGCAGGAGACCGGGCTAATTCACCCCCTCCCTAACCCAGGGGTCATTGGACTGTGATCAGGTGCAGGAGACCGGGCTAATAAACCCCCTCCCTAACCCAGGGGTCTTTGGACTGGGATCAGGAGCAGGAGACCGTGCTAATTCACCCCCTCCCTTACCCAGGGGTCATTGGACTGGGATCAGGAGCAGGAGACCGTGCTAATTCACCCCCTCCCAAACCCAGGGGTCATTGGACTGGGATCAGGAGTAGGAGACCGGGTAATTCACCCCCTCCCTAACCCAGGGGTCATTGGACTGGGATCAGGAGCAGGAGACCGTGCAAATTCACCCTCTCCCTAACCCAGGGGTCATTGGACTGGGATCAGGAGCGGGAGACCGTGCTAATTCTCCCCCTCCCTAACCCAGGGATCATTGGACTGGGATCAGGAGCGGGAGACCGGGCTAATTCACCCCTTCCCAAAACCAGGGGTAATTGCACTGGGATCAGGAGCGGGAGACCGTGCTAATTCACCCCCACCCTAATCCAGGGGTCATTGGACTGGGATCAGGATCGGGAGACCGTGCTAATTCACCTTCTCCCTATCCCAGGGGTCATTGGACTGGGATCAGGAGCAGTAGACCAGGCTAATTCACCCCCTCCCTAACCCAGGGGTCATTGGACGGGGATCAGGAGCAGGAGACCGGGCTAATTCACCCCCTCCCTAACCCAGGGTTCATTGGACTGTGATCAGGAGCAGGAGACCGGGCTAATTCAGCCCCTTCCTAACCCAGGGTTCATTGGACTGGGATCAGGAGCAGGAGACCGTGCTAATTCACCCCCTCCCTAACCCAGGGGTCATTGGACTGGGAGCAGGAGACCGTGCTAATTCACCCCCTCGCTAACCCAGGGATCATTGGACTGGCATCAGGAGCAGGAGACCGTGCTAATTCACCCCCTCGCTAACCCAGGGATCATTGGACTGGCATCAGGAGCAGGAGATCGGGCTAATTCAGCTCCTCCCTAACCCAGGGGTCATTGGACTGGGATCAGGAGCAGGAGACCGGGCTAATTCACCCCCTCCCTAACCCAGGGGTCATTGGACTGGGATCAGGAGCAGGAGACCGGGCTAATTCACCACCTCCTAACCCAGTGATCATTGGACTGGGATCAGGAGCAGGAGACCGGGCTAATTCACCCCCTACCTAACCCAGGGGTCATTGGACTGGGATCAGGAGCAGGAGACCGTGCTAATTCACCCCCTCCCTAACCCAGGGGTCATTGGACTGGGATCAGGAGCAGGAGACCATGCTAATTCAACCGCTCCCTAACCCAGGGGTCATTGGACTGGGATCAGGAGCAGGAGACCTGTATAATTCACCCCCTCCCTAACAGAGTGGTCATTGGACTGGGATCAGGAGCAGGAGACCGTGCTAATTCACCCCCTCCCTAACCCAGGGGTCATTGGACTGGGATCAGGAGCAGGAGACCGTGCTAATTCACCCACTCCCTAACCCAGGGGTCATTGGACTGGGATCAGGAGCAGGAGACCGTGCTAATTCACCCGCTCCCTAACCCACGGGTCATTGGACTGTGATCAGGAGCAGGAGACCGTGCTAATTCACCCGCTCCCTAACCAAGGAGTCATTGGACTGGGATCAGGAGCAGGAGACCGTGCTAATTCACCCACTCCCTAACGCAGGTGTCATTGGATTGGGATCAGGAGCGGGAGAACGTGCTAATTCACCCCCTCCCTAACCCAGGGGTCATTGGACTGGGATCAGGAGCGGGAGACCGTGCTAATTCACCCCCTCCCTAACCCAGGGGTCATTGGACTGGGATCAGGAGCGGGAGACCGGGTTAATTCACCCCCTCCCTAACACAGGGGTCATTGGACTGGGATCAGGAGCGGGAGACCGGGCTAATTCACCCCCTCCCTAACACAGGGGTCATTGGACTGGGATCAGGAGCGGGAGACCGGGCTTATTCACGCCCTCCCTAACCCAGGGGTCATTGGACTGGGATCAGGAGCGGGAGGCCGGGCTAATTCAACCCCTCCCTAACCCAGGGGTCATCGGACTGGGATCAGGAGCGGGAGGCCGGGCTAATTCACCCGCTCCCTAACCCAGGGGTCATTGGACTGGGATCAGGAACGGGAGACCGGGCTAATTCACCCCCTCCCAAACCCAGGGGTCAATGGACTGGGCTCAGGAGCGGGAGACCGGGCTAATTCACACCCTCCCTAACCCAGGGGTCATTGGACTGGGATCAGGAGCGGTAGACCGTGCTAATTCACCCCCACCCTAACCCAGGCGTCATTGGACTGGAATCAGGAGCGGGAGACCGTGCTAATTCACCCTCTCCCTATCCCAGGGGTCATTGGACTGGGATCAGGAGCAGGAGACCGGGCTAATTCACCCCCTCCCTAACACAGGGGTCATTGGACTGGGATCAGGAGCAGGAGACCGGGCTAATTCACCCCCTCCCTAACACAGGGGTCATTGGACTGGGATCAGGAGCAGGAGACCGTGCTAATTCACCCCCTCCCTAATCCAGGTGTCATTGGACTGGGACCAGGAGCAGGAGACCGTGCTAATTCACCCGCTCCCTAACCAAGGGGTCATTGGACTGGGATCAGGAGCAGGAGACCGTGCTAATTCACCCCCTCCCTAACCCAGCGGTCATTGGACTGGGATCAGGAGCGGGAGACCGTGCTAATTCACCCCCTCCCTAACCCAGGGGTCATTGGACTGGGATCAGGAGCGGGAGACCGTGCTAATTCACCCCCTCCCTAACCCAGGGGCCATTGGACTGGGATCAGGAGCGGGAGACCGGGCTAATTCACCCAATCCCTAACACAGGGGTCATTGGACTGGGATCAGGAGCGGGAGACTGGGCTAATTCAGCCCCTCCCTAACACAGGGGTCATTGGACTGGGATCAGGAGCGGGAGACCGGGCTTATTCACGCCCTCCCTAACCCAGGGGTCATTGGACTGGGATCAGGAGAGGGAGACCGGACTAATTCACCCCCTCCCTAACCCAGGGGTCATCGGACTGGGATCAGGAGCGGGAGGCCGGGCTAATTCACCCGCTCCCGAACCCAGGGGTCATTGGACTTGGATCAGGAGCGGGAGACCGGGGTAATTCACCCGCTCCCTAATCCAGGGGTCATTGGACTGGGATCAGGAGCGGGAGACCGGGCTAATTCACCCCCTCCCTAACCCAGGGGTCAATGGACTGGGATCAGGAGCGGGAGACCGGGCTAATTCACCCCCTCCCTAACCCAGGGGTCATTGGACTGGGATCAGGAGCGGGAGACCGTGCTAATTCACCCCGTCCCTAACCCAGGGGTCATTGGACTGGGATCAGGAGCGGGAGACCGTGCTAATTCACCCACTCCCTAACCCAGGGGTCATTGGACTGGGATCAGGAGCGGTAGACCGTGCTAATTCACCCCCACCCTAACTCAGGCGTCATTGGACTGGGATCAGGAGCAGGAGACAGGGCTAATTCACACCCTCCCTAACACAGGGGACATTGGACTGGGGTCAGGAGCAGGAGACCGGGCTAATTCACTCCCTCCCTAACCCAGGGGTCATTGGAATGGGATCAGGAGCAGGAGACCGTGCTAATTCACCCCCTCCCTAACCCTGGGGTCATTGGACTGGGATCAGCAGCAGGAGACCGTGCTAATTCACCCCCTCCCTAACC
Organism: Somniosus microcephalus; assembly: GCF_052327205.1. Lineage (NCBI taxonomy): Eukaryota > Metazoa > Chordata > Chondrichthyes > Squaliformes > Somniosidae > Somniosus > Somniosus microcephalus. The sequence goes on along the minus strand of NW_028225181.1, from coordinate 25,433,912 downwards.
CAGCGGTCATTGGACTGGGATCAGGAGCAGGAGTCCGTGATAATTCACCACCTCGCTAACCCAGGGATCATTGGACTGGGATCAGGAGCAGGAGACCGGGCAAATTCAACCCCTCCCTAACCCAGGGGTCATTGGACTGGGATCAGGAGCAGGAGACCGTGCTAATTCAGCCCCTCCCTAACCCAGGGGTCATTGGACTGGGATCAGGAGCAGGAGACCGGGCTAATTCAACACCTCCCAAACACAAGGGTCATTGGACTGGGATCAGGAGCAGGAGACCGGGCTAATTCACCCCCTCCCTAACCCAGGGGTCATTGGACTGGGATCAGGAGCAGGAGACCGGGCTAATTCACCACCTCCCTAACCCAGGGGTCATTGGGCTGGGATCAGGAGCAGGAGGCCGGGCTAATTCACCCCCTCCCTAACCCAGGGGTCATTGGACTGGGATCAGGAGCAGGAGACAGTGCTAATTCACCCCCTCCCTAACGCACGGGTTATTGGACTGGGATCAGGAGCAGGACACCGTGCTAATTCACCCCCTCCCTAACCCAGGGGTCATTGGACTGGGATCAGGAGCAGGAGACCGTGCTAATTCACCCCCTCCCTACCCCAGGGGTCATTGGACTGGGATCAAGAGCAGGAGACCGTGCTAATTCACCCCCTCCCTAACCCAGGGTTCACTGGACCGGGATCAGGAGCAGGAGACCAGTATAATTCTCCCCCTCCCTAACCCAGGGTTCATTGGACTGGGATCAGGAGCAGGAGACCGTGCTAATTCACCCGCTCCCTAACCCAGGGTTCATTGGACTGGGTACAGGAGCGGGAGACCGTGCTAATTCACCCACTCCCTAACCCAGGGGTCATTGGACTGGGATCAGGAGCGGGAGACCGTGCTAATTCACCTCCTCCCTAACCCAGGGGTCATTGGACTGGGATCAGGAGCGGGAGACCGTGCTAATCCACCCTCTCCATAACCCAGGGGTCATTGGACTGGTATCAGGAGCAGGAGACCGGGCTAATTGACCCCCTCCCTAACCCAGGGGTCATTGGACTGGGATCAGGAGCAGGAGGCCGGGCTATTGCACCCCCTCCCTAACCCAGGGGTCATTGGACTGTGATCAGGAGCAGGAGACCGGGCTAATAAACCCCCTCCCTAACCCAGGGGTCATTGGACAGGGATCAGGAGCAGGAGACCGTGCTAATTCACCCCCTCCCTAACCCAGGGGTCATTGGACTGTGATCAGGAGCAGGAGGCCGTGCTAATTCACCCCCTCCCTAACCCAGGGGTCATTGGACTGGGATCAGGAGCAGGAGGCCGTGCTAATTCAACCCCTCCCTAACCCAGGGGCCATTGGACAGGGATCAGGAGCAGGAGACCGGGCTTATTCATCCCCTCCCTAACCCAGGGGTCATTGGACTGGGATCAGGAGCAGGAGACCGGGCTAATTCACACCCTCCCTAACCCAGGGGTCATTGGACTGGGATCAGGAGCGGGAGACCGTGCTAATTCTCCCCCTCCCTAACCCAGGGGTCATTGGACTGGCATCAGGAGCGGGAGACCGGTCTAATTCACCCCCTCCCTAACCCAGGGGTAATTGCATTGGGATCAGGAGCGGGAGACCGTGCTAATTCACCCCCTCCCTAACGCAGGGGTCATTGGACTGGGATCAGGAGCAGGAGACCGGGCTAATTCACCACGTCCCTAACCCAGGGGTCATTGGACTGGTATCAGGAGCAGGAGGCCGGGCTAATTCAACCCCACCCTAACCCAGGGGTCATTGGACTGGGATCAGGAGCAGGAGACCGGGCTAATTCAGCATCTCCCTAACCCAGGGGTCATTGGACTGGGATCAGGAGCAGGAGGCCGGGCTAATTCAACCCCACCCTAACCCAGGGGTCATTGGACTGGGATCAGGAGCAGGAGACCGGGCTAATTCACCATCTCCCTAACCCAGGGGTCATTGGACTGGGATCAGGAGCAGGAGACCGGGCTAATTCAGCATCTCCCTAACCCAGTGATCATTGGACTGGGATCAGGAGCAGGAGACCGTGCTAATTCACCCCCTCCCTAACCCAGCGGTCATTGGACTGGGATCAGGAGCAGGAGTCCGTGTTAATTCACCCCCTCGCTAACCCAGGGATCATTGGACTGGGATCAGGAGCAGGAGACCGGGCAAATTCAACCCCTCCCTAACCCAGGGGTCATTGGACTGGGATCAGGAGCAGGAGACCGTGCTAATTCACCCCCTCCCTAACCCAGGGGTCATTGGACTGGGATCAGGAGCAGGAGACCGGGCTAATTCAACCCCTCCCAAACACAAGGGTCATTGGACTGGGATCAGGAGCAGGAGACCGGGCTAATTCACCCCCTCCCTAACCCAGGGGTCATTGGACTGGGATCAGGAGCAGGAGACCGGGCTAATTCACCACCTCCCTAACCCAGGGGTCATTGGGCTGGGATCAGGAGCAGGAGGCCGGGCTAATTCACCCCCTCCCTAACCCAGGGGTCATTGGACTGGGATCAGGAGCAGGAGACCGTGCTAATTCACCCCCTCCCTAACGCACGGGTTATTGGACTGGGATCAGGAGCAGGACACCGTGCTAATTCACCCCCTCCCTAACCCAGGGGTCATTGGACTGGGATCAGGAGCAGGAGACCGTGCTAATTCACCCCCTCCCTACCCGAGGGGTCATTGGACTGGGATCAAGAGCAGGAGACCGTGCTAATTCACCCCCTCCCTAACCCAGGGTTCATTGGACTGGGATCAGGAGCAGGAGACCAGTATAATTCTCCCCCTCCCTAACCCAGGGTTCATTGGACTGGGATCAGGAGCAGGAGACCGTGCTAATTCACCCGCTCCCTAACCCAGGGGTCATTGGACTGGGTACAGGAGCGGGAGACTGTGCTAATTCACCCGCTCCCTAACCCAGGGGTCATTGGACTGGGATCAAGAGCAGGAGACCGTGCTAATTCACCCCCTCCCTAACCCAGGGTTCATTGGACTGGGATCAGGAGCAGGAGACCAGTATAATTCTCCCCCTCCCTAACCCAGGGTTCATTGGACTGGGATCAGGAGCAGGAGACCGTGCTAATTCACCCGCTCCCTAACCCAGGGGTCATTGGACTGGGTACAGGAGCGGGAGACTGTGCTAATTCACCCGCTCCCTAACCCAGGGGTCATTGGACAGGGATCAGGAGCGGGAGACCGTGCTAATTCACCTCCTCCCTAACCCAGGGGTCATTGGACTGGGATCAGGAGCGGGAGACCGTGCTAATCCACCCTCTCCATAACCCAGGGGTCATTGGACTGGTATCAGGAGCAGGAGACCGGGCTAATTGACCCCCTCCCTTACCCAGGGGTCATTGGACTGGGATCAGGAGCAGGAGGCCGGGCTATTTCACCCCCTCCCTAACCCAGGGGTCATTGGACTGTGATCAGGAGCAGGAGACCGGGCTAATAAACCCCCTCCCTAACCCAGGGGCCATTGGACTGGGATCAGGAGCAGGAGACCGGGCTAATTCACCCCCTCCCTAACCCAGGGGTCATTGGACTGGGATCAGGAGCAGGAGACCGGGCTAATTCACACCCTCCCTAACCCAGGGGTCATTGGACTGGGATCAGGAGCGGGAGACCGTGCTAATTCTCCCCCTCCCTAACCCAGGGGTCATTGGACTGGCATCAGGAGCGGGAGACCGGTCTAATTCACACCCTCCCTAACCCAGGGGTAATTGCATTGGGATCAGGAGCGGGAGACCGTGCTAATTCACCCCCTCCCTAACCCAGGGGTCATTGGACTGGGATCAGGAGCGGGAGACCGTGCTAATTCACCCCCACCCTAACCCAGGGGTCATTGGACTGGGATCAGGAGCATGAGGCCGGGCTAATTCACCACCTCCCTAACCCAGGGTTCATTGGACTGGGATCAGGAGCAGGAGACCGTGCTAATTCACCCCTCCCTAACCCAGGGGTCATTGGACTGAGATCAGGAGCAGGAGACGGGGCGAATTCACCTCCTCCCTAACCCAGGGTTCATTGGACTGGGATCAGGAGCAGGAGACCGGGCTAATTCACCACGTCCCTAACCCAGGGGTCATTGGACTGGTATCAGGAGCAGGAGGCCGGGCTAATTCAACCCCACCCTAACCCAGGGGTCATTGGACTGGGATCAGGAGCAGGAGACCGGGCTAATTCACCATCTCCCTAACCCAGGGGTCATTGGACTGGGATCAGGAGCAGGAGACCGTGCTAATTCACAACCTCCCTAACCCAGGGGTCATTGGACTGGGATCAGGAGCAGGAGACCATGCTAATTCACCCCCTCCCTAACCCAGGGGTCATTGTACTGGGATCAGGAGCAGGAGACCGTGCTAATTCACAACCTCCCTAACCCAGGGGTCATTGGACTGGGATCAGGAGCAGGAGACCGGCTAATTCATCCCCTCCCTAACCCAGGGTTCATTGGACTGGGATCAGGAGCAGGAGACCTGTATAATTCACCCCCTCCCTAACCCAGGGGTCATTGGACTGGGATCAGGAGCAGGAGACCGTGCTAATTCACCCCCTCCCTAACCCAGGGGTCATTGGACTGGGATCAGGAGCAGGAGACCGGGCTAATTCACCCCCTCCCTAACTCAGGGGTCATTGGACTGTGATCAGGAGCAGGAGACCGGGCTAATAAACCCCCTCCCTAACCCAGGGGTCTTTGGACTGGGATCAGGAGCAGGAGACCGTGCTAATTCACCCCCTCCCTTACCCAGGGGTCATTGGACTGGGATCAGGAGCAGGAGACCGTGCTAATTCACCCCCTCCCAAACCCAGGGGTCATTGGACTGGGATCAGGAGTAGCAGACCGGGTAATTCACCCCCTCCCTAACCCAGGGGTCATTGGACTGGGATCAGGAGCAGGAGACCGTGCTAATTCACCCTCTCCCTAACCCAGGGGTCATTGGACTGGGATCAGGAGCGGGAGACCGTGCTAATTCTCCCCCTCCCTAACCCAGGGATCATTGGACTGGGATCAGGAGCGGGAGACCGGGCTAATTCACCCCTTCCCAAAACCAGGGGTAATTGCACTGGGATCAGGAGCGGGAGACCGTGCTAATTCACCCCCACCCTAATCCAGGGGTCATTGGACTGAGATCAGGAGCAGGAGACCGTGCTAATTCACCCCCTCCCTAACCCAGGGTTCATTGGACTGGTATCAGGAGCAGGAGGCCGGGCTAATTCAACCCCACCCTAACCCAGGGGTCATTGGACTGGGATCAGGAGCAGGAGACCGGGCTAATTCACCATCTCCCTAACCCAGGGGTCATTGGACTGGGATCAGGAGCAGGAGACCGTGCTAATTCACAACCTCCCTAACCCAGGGGTCATTGGACTGGGATCAGGAGCAGGAGACCGTGCTAATTCACCCCCTCCCTAACCCAGGGGTCATTGTACTGGGATCAGGAGCAGGAGACCGGGCTAATAAAGCCCCTCCCTAACCCAGGGGTCATTGGACTGGGATCAGGAGCAGGAGGCCGGGCTAATTCAACCCCTCCCTCACCCAGGGGTCATTGGACTGGGATCAGGAGCAGGAGACCGGGCTAATTCACCATCTCCCTAACCCAGGGGTCATTGGACTGGGATCAGGAGCAGGAGACCGTGCTAATTCACAACCTCCCTAATCCAGGGGTCATTGGACTGGGATCAGGAGCAGGAGACCGGGCTAATTCATCCCCTCCCTAACCCAGGGTTCATTGGACTGGGATCAGGAGCAGGAGACCGGGCTAATTCACCCCTCCCTAACACAGGGGTCATTGGACTGGGATCAGGAGCAGGAGACCGTGCTAATTCACCTGCTCCCTAACCCAGGGATCATTGGACAGGTAACAGGAGCGGGAGACCATGCTAATTCACCCGCTCCCTAACACAGGGGTCATTGGACTGGGATCAGGAGCGGGAGACCGTGCTAATTCACCCCCTCCCTAACCCAGGGGTCATTGGACTGGGATCAGGAGCAGGAGACCGTGCTAATTCACCCCCTCCCTAACCCAGGGGTCATTGGACTGGGATCAGGAGCAGGAGACCGTGCTAATTCACCCCCTCCCTAACCCAGGGATCATTGGACTGGGATCAGGAGCAGGAGACCGTGCTAATTCACCCCCTCCCTAACCCAGGGGTCATTGGACTGGGATCAGGAGCAGGAGACCGTGCTAATTCACCCCCTCCCTAACCCAGGGGTCATTGGACTGGGATCAGGAGCAGGAGACCGTGCTAATTCACCCCCTCCCTAACCCTGGGGTCATTGGACTGGGATCAGGAGCAGGAGACCGGGCTAATTCACCCCCTCCCTAACTCGGGTCATTGGACTGTGATCAGGTGCAGGAGACCGTGCTAATAAACCCCCTCCCTAACCCAGGGGTCTTTGGACTGGGATCAGGAGCAGGAGACCGTGCTAATTCACCCCCTCCCTTACCCAGGGGTCATTGGACTGGGATCAGGAGCAGGAGACCGGGCTAATTCACCCCCTCCCTTACCCAGGGGTCATTGGACTGGGATCAGGAGCAGGAGACCGTGCTAATTCACCCCCTCCCTACCCCAGGGGTCATTGGACTGGGATCAGGAGCAGGAGACCGTGCTAATTCACCCCCTCCCTTACCCAGGGGTCATTGGACTGGGATCAGGAGCAGGAGACCGGGCTAATTCACCCCCTCCCAAACCCAGGGGTCATTGGACTGGGATCAGGAGCAGGAGACCGTGCTAATTCACCCCCTCCCAAACCCAGGGGTCATTGGACTGGGATCAGGAGTAGGAGACCGGGTAATTCACCCCCTCCCTAACCCAGGGGTCATTGGACTGGGATCAGGAGCAGGAGACCGTGCAAATTCACCCTCTCCCTAACCCAGGGGTCATTGGACTGGGATCAGGAGCGGGAGACCGTGCTAATTCTCCCCCTCCCTAACCCAGGGATCATTGGACTGGGATCAGGAGCGGGAGACCGTGCTAATTCACCCCCACCCTAATCCAGGGGTCATTGGACTGGGATCAGGATCGGGAGACCGTGCTAATTCACCTTCTCCCTATCCCAGGGGTCATTGGACTGGGATCAGGAGCAGTAGACCGGGCTAATTCACCCCCTCCCTAACCCAGGGGTCATTGGACGGGGATCAGGAGCAGGAGACCGTGCTAATTCACCCCCACCCTAACCCAGGGGTCATTGGACTGTGATCAGGAGCAGGAGACCGGGCTAATTCAGCCCCTTCCTAACCCAGGGTTCATTGGACTGGGATCAGGAGCAGGAGACCGTGCTAATTCACCCCCTCCCTAACCCAGGGGTCATTGGACTGGGATCAGGAGCAGGAGACCGTGCTAATTCACCCCCTCGCTAACCCAGGGATCATTGGACTGGCATCAGGAGCAGGAGACCGGGCTAATTCAGCTCCTCCCTAACCCAGGGGTCATTGGACTGGGATCAGGAGCAGGAGACCGGGCTAATTCACCCCCTCCCTAACCCAGGGGTCATTGGACTGGGATCAGGAGCAGGAGACCGGGCTAATTCACCACCTCCTAACCCAGTGATCATTGGACTGGGATCAGGAGCAGGAGGCTGGGCTAATTCAGCCCCTACCTAACCCAGGGGTCATTGGACTGGGATCAGGAGCAGGAGACCGTGCTAATTCACCCCCTCCCTAACCCAGGGGTCATTGGACTGGGATCAGGAGCAGGAGACCTGTATAATTCACCCCCTCCCTAACAGAGTGGTCATTGGACTGGGATCAGGAGCAGGAGACCGTGCTAATTCACCCCCTCCCTAACCCAGGGGTCATTGGAGTGGGATCAGGCGCAGGAGACCGTGCTAATTCACCCACTCCCTAACCCAGGGGTCATTGGACTGGGATCAGGAGCAGGAGACCGTGCTAATTCACCCGCTCCCTAACCCAAGGGTCATTGGACTGTGATCAGGAGCAGGAGACCGTGCTAATTCACCCGCTCCCTAACCAAGGAGTCATTGGACTGGGATCAGGAGCAGGAGACCGTGCTAATTCACCCACTCCCTAACGCAGGTGTCATTGGATTGGGATCAGGAGCGGGAGAACGTGCTAATTCACCCCCTCCCTAACCCAGGGGTCAATGGACTGGGATCAGGAGCGGGAGACCGTGCTAATTCACCCCCTCCCTAACCCAGGGGTCATTGGACTGGGATCAGGAGCGGGAGACCGGGTTAATTCACCCCCTCCCTATCACAGGGGTCATTGGACTGGGATCAGGAGCGGGAGACCGGGCTAATTCACCCCCTCCCTAACACAGGGGTCATTGGACTGGGATCAGGAGCGGGAGACCGGGCTTATTCACGCCCTCCCTAACCCAGGGGTCATTGGACTGGGATCAGGAGCGGGAGACCGGGCTAATTCAACCCCTCCCTAACCCAGGGGTCATCGGACTGGGATCAGGAGCGGGAGGCCGGGCTAATTCACCCGCTCCCTAACCCAGGGGTCATTGGACTGGGATCAGGAACGGGAGACCGGGCTAATTCACCCCCTCCCAAACCCAGGGGTCAATGGACTGGGCTCAGGAGCGGGAGACCGGGCTAATTCACACCCTCCCTAACCCAGGGGTCATTGGACTGGGATCAGGAGCGGTAGACCGTGCTAATTCACCCCCACCCTAACCCAGGCGTCATTGGACTGGAATCAGGAGCGGGAGACCGTGCTAATTCACCCTCTCCCTATCCCAGGGGTCATTGGACTGGGATCAGGAGCAGGAGACCGGGCTAATTCACCCCCTCCCTAACACAGGGGTCATTGGACTGGGATCAGGAGCAGGAGACCGGGCTAATTCACCCCCTCCCTAACACAGGGGTCATTGGACTGGGATCAGGAGCAGGAGACCGTGCTAATTCACCCCCTCCCTAATCCAGGTGTCATTGGACTGGGACCAGGAGCAGGAGACCGTGCTAATTCACCCGCTCCCTAACCAAGGGGTCATTGGACTGGGATCAGGAGCAGGAGACCGTGCTAATTCACCCCCTCCCTAACCCAGCGGTCATTGGACTGGGATCAGGAGCGGGAGACCGTGCTAATTCACCCCCTCCCTAACCCAGGGGTCATTGGACTGGGATCAGGAGCGGGAGACCGTGCTAATTCACCCCCTCCCTAACCCAGGGGCCATTGGACTGGGATCAGGAGCGGGAGACCGGGCTAATTCACCCAATCCCTAACACAGGGGTCATTGGACTGGGATCAGGAGCGGGAGACTGGGCTAATTCAGCCCCTCCCTAACACAGGGGTCATTGGACTGGGATCAGGAGCGGGAGACCGGGCTTATTCACGCCCTCCCTAACCCAGGGGTCATTGGACTGGGATCAGGAGAGGGAGACCGGACTAATTCACCCCCTCCCTAACCCAGGGGTCATCGGACTGGGATCAGGAGCGGGAGGCCGGGCTAATTCACCCGCTCCCGAACCCAGGGGTCATTGGACTTGGATCAGGAGCGGGAGACCGGGGTAATTCACCCGCTCCCTAACCCAGGGGTCATTGGACTGGGATCAGGAGCGGGAGACCGGGCTAATTCACCCCCTCCCTAACCCAGGGGTCAGTGGACTGGGATCAGGAGCGGGAGACCGGGCTAATTCACCCCCTCCCTAACCCAGGGGTCATTGGACTGGGATCAGGAGCGGGAGACCGTGCTAATTCACCCCGTCCCTAACCCAGGGGTCATTGGACTGGGATCAGGAGTGGGAGACCGTGCTAATTCACCCCCTCCCTAACCCAGGGGTCATTGGACTGGGATCAGGAGCGGTAGACCGTGCTAATTCACCCCCACCCTAACTCAGGCGTCATTGGACTGGGATCAGGAGCGGGAGACCGTGATAATTCACCCTCTCCCTATCCCCGGTGTCTTTGGACTGGGATCAGGAGCAGGAGACAGGGCTAATTCACCCCCTCCCTAACACAGGGGACATTGGACTGGGGTCAGGAGCAGGAGACCGGGCTAATTCACTCCCTCCCTAACCCAGGGGTCATTGGAATGGGATCAGGAGCAGGAGACCGTGCTAATTCACCCCCTCCCTAACCCTGGGGTCATTGGACTGGGATCAGCAGCAGGAGACCGTGCTAATTCACCCCCTCCCTAACCCAGCGGTCATTGGACTGGGATCAGGAGCAGGAGTCCGTGATAATTCACCACCTCGCTAACCCAGGGATCATTGGACTGGGATCAGGAGCAGGAGACCGGGCAAATTCAACCCCTCCCTAACCCAGGTGTCATTGGACTGGGATCAGGAGCAGGAGACCGTGCTAATTCAGCCCCTCCCTAACCCAGGGGTCATTGGACTGGGATCAGGAGCAGGAGACCGGGCTAATTCAACCCCTCCCAAACACAAGGGTCATTGGACTGGGATCAGGAGCAGGAGACCGGGCTAATTCACCCCCTCCCTAACCCAGGGGTCATTGGACTGGGATCAGGAGCAGGAGACCGGGCTAATTCACCACCTCCCTAACCCAGGTGTCATTGGGCTGGGATCAGGAGCAGGAGGCCGGGCTAAATCACCCCATCCCTAACCCAGGGGTCATTGGACTGGGATCAGGAGCAGGAGACCGTGCTAATTCACCCCCTCCCTAACGCACGGGTTATTGGACTGGGATCAGGAGCAGGACACCGTGCTAATTCACCCCCTCCCTAACCCAGGGGTCATTGGACTGGGATCAGGAGCAGGAGACCGTGCTAATTCACCCCCTCCCTACCCCAGGGGTCATTGGACTGGGATCAAGAGCAGGAGACCGTGCTAATTCACCCCCTCCCTAACCCAGGGTTCATTGGACTGGGATCAGGAGCAGGAGACCAGTATAATTCTCCCCCTCCCTAACCCAGGGTTCATTGGACTGGGATCAGGAGCAGGAGACGGTGCTAATTCACCCGCTCCCTAACCCAGGGGTCATTGGACTGGGTACAGGAGCGGGAGACCGTGCTAATTCACCCACTCCCTAACCCAGGGGTCATTGGACTGGGATCAGGAGCGGGAGACCGTGCTAATTCACCTCCTCCCTAACCCAGGGGTCATTGGACTGGGATCAGGAGCGGGAGACCGTGCTAATCCACCCTCTCCTTAACCCAGGGGTCATTGGACTGGTATCAGGAGCAGGAGACCGGGCTAATTGACCACCTCCATAACCCAGGGGTCATTGGACTGGGATCAGGAGCAGGAGGCCGGGCTATTGCACCCCCTCCCTAACCCAGGGGTCATTGGACTGTGATCAGGAGCAGGAGACCGGGCTAATAAACCCCCTCCCTAACCCAGGGGTCATTGGACAGGGATCAGGAGCAGGAGACCGTGCTAATTCACCCCCTCCCTAACCCAGGGGTCATTGGACTGTGATCAGGAGCAGGAGGCCGTGCTAATTCACCCCCTCCCTAACCCAGGGGTCATTGGACTGGGATCAGGAGCAGGAGGCCGTGCTAATTCAACCCCTCCCTAACCCAGGGGCCATTGGACAGGGATCAGGAGCAGGAGACCGGGCTTATTCATCCCCTCCCTAACCCAGGGGTCATTGGACTGGGATCAGGAGCAGGAGACCGGGCTAATTCACACCCTCCCTAACCCAGGGGTCATTGGACTGGGATCAGGAGCGGGAGACCGTGCTAATTCTCCCCCTCCCTAACCCAGGGGTCATTGGACTGGCATCAGGAGCGGACCCAGGGGTCATTGGACTGGCATCAGGAGCGGGAGACCGGTCTAATTCACCCCCTCCCTAACCCAGGGGTAATTGCTTTGGGATCAGGAGCGGGAGACCGTGCTAATTCACCCCCTCCCTAACGCAGGGGTCATTGGACTGGGATCAGGAGCGGGAGACCGTGCTAATTCACCCCCACCCTAACCCAGGGGTCATTGGACTGGTATCAGGAGCATGAGGCCGGGCTAATTCACCACCTCCCTAACCCAGGGTTCATTGGACTGGGATCAGGAGCAGGAGACCGTGCTAATTCACCCCTCCCTAACCCAGGGGTCATTGGACTGAGATCAGGAGCAGGAGACGGGGCGAATTCACCCCCTCCCTAACCCAGGGTTCATTGGACTGGGATCAGGAGCAGGAGACCGGGCTAATTCACCCCCTCCCTAACCCAGGGGTCATTGGACTGGTATCAGGAGCAGGAGGCCGGGCTAATTCAACCCCACCCTAACCCAGGGGTCATTGGACTGGGATCAGGAGCAGGAGACCGGGCTAATTCACCATCTCCCTAACCCAGGGGTCATTGGACTGGGATCAGAAGCAGGAGACCGGGCTAATTCAGCATCTCCCTAACCCAGGGGTCATTGGACTGGGATCAGGAGCAGGAGGCCGGGCTAATTCAACCCCACCCTAACCCAGGGGTCATTGGACTGGGATCAGGAGCAGGAGACCGGGCTAATTCAGCATCTCCCTAACCCAGTGATCATTGGACTGGGATCAGGAGCAGGAGACCGTGCTAATTCACCCCCTCCCTAACCCAGCGGTCATTGGACTGGGATCAGGAGCAGGAGTCCGTGTTAATTCACCCCCTCGCTAACCCAGGGATCATTGGACTGGGATCAGGAGCAGGAGACCGGGCAAATTCAACCCCTCCCTAACCCAGGGGTCATTGGACTGGGATCAGCAGCAGGAGACCGTGCTAATTCACCCCCTCCCTAACCCAGGGGTCATTGGACTGGGATCAGGAGCAGGAGACCGGGCTAATTCAACCCCTCCCAAACACAAGGGTCATTGGACTGGGATCAGGAGCAGGAGACCGGTCTAATTCACCCCCTCCCTAACCCAGGGGTCATTGGACTGGGATCAGGAGCAGGAGACCGGGCTAATTCACCACCTCCCTAACCCAGGGGTCATTGGGCTGGGATCAGGAGCAGGAGGCCGGGCTAATTCACCCCCTCCCTAACCCAGGGGTCATTGGACTGGGATCAGGAGCAGGAGACCGTGCTAATTCACCCCCTCCCTAACGCACGGGTTATTGGACTGGGATCAGGAGCAGGACACCGTGCTAATTCACCCCCTCCCTAACCCAGGGGTCATTGGACTGGGATCAGGAGCAGGAGACCGTGCTAATTCACCCCCTCCCTACCCCAGGGGTCATTGGACTGGGATCAAGAGCAGGAGACCGTGCTAATTCACCCCCTCCCTAACCCAGGGTTCATTGGACTGGGATCAGGAGCAGGAGACCAGTATAATTCTCCCCCTCCATAACCCAGGGTTCATTGGACTGGGATCAGGAGCAGGAGACCGTGCTAATTCACCCGCTCCCTAACCCAGGGGTCATTGGACTGGGTACAGGAGCGGGAGACCGTGCTAATTCACCCGCTCCCTAACCCAGGGGTCATTGGACAGGGATCAGGAGCGGGAGACCGTGCTAATTCACCTCCTCCCTAACCCAGGGGTCATTGGACTGGGATCAGGAGCGGGAGACCGTGCTAATCCACCCTCTCCATAACCCAGGGGTCATTGGACTGGTATCAGGAGCAGGAGACCGGGCTAATTGACCCCCTCCCTTACCCAGGGGTCATTGGACTGGGATCAGGAGCAGGAGGCCGGGCTATTTCACCCCCTCCCTAACCCAGGGGTCATTGGACTGTGATCAGGAGCAGGAGACCGGGCTAATAAACCCCCTCCCTAACCCAGGGGTCATTGGACAGGGATCAGGAGCAGGAGACCGTGCTAATTCACCCCCTCCCTAACCCAGGGGTCATTGGACTGTGATCAGGAGCAGGAGGCCGTGCTAATTCAACCCCTCCCTAACCCAGGGGCCATTGGACTGGGATCAGGAGCAGGAGACCGGGCTAATTCACCCCCTCCCTAACCCAGGGGTCATTGGACTGGGATCAGGAGCAGGAGACCGGGCTAATTCACACCCTCCCTAACCCAGGGGTCATTGGACTGGCATCAGGAGCGGGAGACCGGTCTAATTCACACCCTCCCTAACCCAGGGGTAATTGCATTGGGATCAGGAGCGGGAGACCGTGCTAATTCACCCCCTCCCTAACCCAGGGGTCATTGGACTGGGATAATGAGCGCGAGACCGTGCTAATTCACCCCCACCCTAACCCAGGGGTCATTGGACTGGGATCAGGAGCATGAGGCCGGGCTAATTCACCACCTCCCTAACCCAGGGTTCATTGGACTGGGATCAGGAGCAGGAGACCGTGCTAATTCACCCCTCCCTAACCCAGGGGTCATTGGACTGAGATCAGGAGCAGGAGACGGGGCGAATTCACCTCCTCCCTAACCCAGGGTTCATTGGACTGGGATCAGGAGCAGGAGACCGGGCTAATTCACCACGTCCCTAACCCAGGGGTCATTGGACTGGTATCAGGAGCAGGAGGCCGGGCTAATTCAACCCCACCCTAACCCAGGGGTCATTGGACTGGGATCAGGAGCAGGAGACCGGGCTAATTCACCATCTCCCTAACCCAGGGGTCATTGGACTGGGATCAGGAGCAGGAGACCGTGCTAATTCACAACCTCCCTAACCCAGGGGTCATTGGACTGGGATCAGGAGCAGGAGACCGTGCTAATTCACAACCTCCCTAACACAGGGGTCATTGGACTGGGATCAGGAGCAGGAGACCGGGCTAATTCATCCCCTCCCTAACCCAGGGTTCATTGGACTGGGATCAGGAGCAGGAGACCGTGCTAATTCACCCCCTCCCTAACCCAGGGGTCATTGGACTGGGATCAGGAGCAGGAGACCGTGCTAATTCACCCCCTCCCTAACCCAGGGGTCATTGGACTGTGATCAGGAGCAGGAGACCGGGCTAATTCACCCGCTCCCTAACACAGGGGTCATTGGACTGGGATCAGGAGCGGGAGACCGTGCTAATTCACCCCCTCCCTAACCCAGGGGTCATTGGACTGGGATCAGGAGCAGGAGACCGGGCTAATTCACTCCCTCCCTAACTCAGGGGTCATTGGACTGTGATCAGGAGCAGGAGACCGTGCTAATTCACCCCCTCCCTAACCCAGGGGTCATTGGACTGGGATCAGGAGCAGGAGACCGTGCTAATTCACCCCCTCCCTTACCCAGGGGTCATTGGACTGGGATCAGGAGCAGGAGACCGTGCTAATTCACCCCCTCCCTTACCCAGGGGTCATTGGACTGGGATCAGGAGCAGGAGACCGGGCTAATTCACCCCCTCCCTAACCCAGGGGTCATTGGACTGGGATCAGGAGCAGGAGACCGTGCTAATTCACCCCCTCCCTTACCCAGGGGTCATTGGACTGGGATCAGGAGCAGGAGACCGTGCTAATTCACCCCCTCCCAAACCCAGGGGTCATTGGACTGGGATCAGGAGTAGCAGACCGGGTAATTCACCCCCTCCCTAACCCAGGGGTCATTGGACTGGGATCAGGAGCAGGAGACCGTGCTAATTCACCCTCTCCCTAACCCAGGGGTCATTGGACTGGGATCAGGAGCGGGAGACCGTGCTAATTCTCCCCCTCCCCAACCCAGGGATCATTGGACTGGGATCAGGAGCGGGAGACCGGGCTAATTCACCCCTTCCCAAAACCAGGGGTAATTGCACTGGGATCAGGAGCGGGAGACCGTGCTAATTCACCCCCACCCTAATCCAGGGGTCATTGGACTGGGATCAGGATCGGGAGACCGTGCTAATTCACCTTCTCCCTATCCCAGGGATTATTGGACTGGGATCAGGAGCAGTAGACCGGGCTAATTCACCCCCTCCCTAACCCAGGGGTCATTGGACTGGGATCAGGAGCAGGAGACCGTGCTAATTCACCCCCTCCCTAACCCAGGGGTCATTGGACTGGGATCAGGAGCAGGAGACCGTGCTAATTCACCCCCTCGCTAACCCAGGGATCATTGGACTGGCATCAGGAGCAGGAGACCGTGCTAATTCACCCCCTCGCGAACCCAGGGATCATTGGACTGGCATCAGGAGCAGGAGACCGGGCTAATTCAACTCCTCCCTAACCCAGGGGTCATTGGACTGGGATCAGGAGCAGGAGACCGGGCTAATTCACCCCCTCCCTAACCCAGGGGTCATTGGACTGGGATCAGGAGCAGGAGACCGGGCTAATTCACCACCTCCTAACCCAGTGGTCATTGGACTGGGATCAGGAGCAGGAGGCCGGGCTAATTCACCCCCTACCTAACCCAGGGGTCATTGGACTGGGATCAGGAGCAGGAGACCGTGCTAATTCACCACCTCCCTAACCCAGGGGTCATTGGACTGGGATCAGGAGCAGGAGACCGTGCTAATTCACACCCTCCCTAACCCAGGGGTCATTGGACTGGGATCAGGAGCAGGAGGCCGTGCTAATTCACCCCCTCCCTATCCCAGGGGTCATTGGACTGGGATCAGGAGCAGGAGACCGTGCTAATTCACCCCCTCCCTAACCCAGGGGTCATTGGACTGGGATCAGCAGCAGGAGACCGTGCTAATTCACCCCCTCCCTAACCCAGGGGTCATTGGACTGGGATCAGGAGCAGGAGACCGTGCTAATTCACCCCCTCCCTAACCCAGGGTTCATTGGACTGGGATCAGGAGCAGGAGACCGGGCTAATTCACCCCCTCCCTAACCCAGGGGTCATTGGACTGGGATCAGGAGCAGGAGACCGTGCTAATTCACCACCTCCTAACACAGTGGTCATTGGACTGGGATCAGGAGCAGGAGGCCGGGCTAATTCACCCCCTCCCTCACCCAGGGGTCATTGGACTGGGATCAGGAGCAGGAGACCGTGCTAATTTACCCCCTCCCTAACCCAGGGGTCATTGGACTGGGATCAGGAGCAGGAGACCGTGCTAATTCTGCCCCTCCCTAACCCAGGGGTCATTGGACTGGGATCAGGAGCAGGAGACCGTGCTAATTCTCCCCCTCCCTAACCCAGGGGTCATTGGACTGGGATCAGGAGCAGGAGACCGTGCTAATTCACCCCCTCCCTAACCCAGGGGTCATTGGACTGGGATCAGGAGCAGGAGACCGTGTTAATTCAGCCCCTCCCTAACCCAGGGGTCATTGGACTGGGATAAGGAGCAGGAGACCGTGCTAATTCACCCCCTCCCTAACCCAGGGGACATTGGAGTGGGATCAGGAGCAGGAGACCTGTATAATTCAGCCCCTCCCTAACCCAGGGGTCATTGGACTGGGATCAGGAGCGGGAGACCGTGCTACTTCACCCGCTCCCTAACACAGGGTTCATTGGACTGGGATCAGGGGCGGGAGACCGTGCTAATTCAACCCCTCCCTAACCCAGGGGTCATTGGACTGGGATCTGGAGCGGGAGACCGTGCTAATTCACCCTCTCCATAACCCAGGGGTCGTTGGACTGGGATCAGGAGCAGGAGACCGGGCTAATTGACCCACTCCCGAACCCAGGGATCATTGGACTGGGATCAGGAGCAGGAGACCGGGCTAATTCACCCCCTCCCGAACCCAGTGGTCATTGGACTGTGATCAGGAGCAGGAGACCGTGCTAATTCACCCCCTCCCTAACCCAGCGGTCATTGGACTGGGATCAGGAGCAGGAGACCGTGCTAATTCTCCCCCTCCCTAACCCAGCGGTCATTGGACTGGGATCAGGAGCAGGAGACCGGGCTAATTCACCCCCTCCCTAACCCAGCGATCATTGGACTGGGATCAGGAGCAGGAGACCGTGCAAATTCTCCCCCTCCCTAACCCAGGGGTCATTGGACTGGGATCAGGAGCAGGAGACCGTGCTAATTCACCCCCTCCCGAACCCAGGGTTCATTGGACTGGGATCAGGAGCAGGAGACCGTGCTAATTCACCCCCTCCCTAACCCAGGGGTCATTGGACTGGGATCAGGAGCAGGAGACCGTGCTAATTCACCCCCTCACCAACCCAGGGGTCATTGGACTGGGATCAGGAGCAGGAGACCGGGCTAATTCACCCCCTCCCTAACCCAGGGGTCATTCGACTGGGATCAGGAGCAGGAGACCGGGCAAATTCAACCCCTCCCTAACCCAGGGGTCATTGGACTGGGGTCAGGAGCAGGAGACCGTGCGAATTCACCCCCTCCTTAACTCAGGGGTCATTGGACTGGGATCAGGAGCAGGAGACCGGGCTAATTCACCCCCTCCCTAACCCAGGGCTCATTGGACTGGGATCAGGAGCAGGAGACCGGGCTAATTCACCCCCTCCCTAGCCCAGGGGTCATTGGACTGGGATCAGGAGCAGGGGACCGGGCTAATTCACCCATTCCCTACCACAGGGGTCATTGGACTGGGATCAGGAGCAGAAGACCGTGCTAATTCACCCCCTCCGTAACCCAGGGTTCATGGGACTGGGATCAGGAGCAGGAGACCGGGCTAATACACCCCCTCCCTAACCCAGGGGTCATTGGACTGGGATCAGGAGCAGGAGACCGGGCTAATTCACCCCCTCCCTAACCCAGGGGTCATTGGACTGGGATCAGGAGCAGGAGACCGGGCTAATTCACCCCTCCCTAACCCAGGGGTCATTGGACTGGGATCTGGAGCTGGAGACCGGGCTAATTCACCCCCTCCCTAACCCAGGGGTCATTGGACTGGGATCAGGAGCAGGAGACCGGGCTAATTCACCCCCTCCCTAACCCAGGGGTTATTGGACTGGGATCAGGAGCAGGAGACCGGGCTAATTCACCCCCTCCCTAACCCAGGGATCATTGGACTGGGATCAGGTGCAGGAGACCGGGCTAATTCACCCCTTCCCTAACCCAGGGGTCATTGGACTGGGATCAGGAGCAGGAGAACGTGCTAATTCACCCCCTCCCTATCCCAGGGATCATTGGACTGGGATCAGGAGCAGGAGACCGTGCTAATTCACCCCCTTCCTAACCCAGGGGTCATTTGCCTGTGATCAGGAGCAGGAGACCGGACTAATTCACCCCCTCCCTAACCCAGGGCTCATTGGACTGGGATCAGGAGCAGCAGACCGGGCTAATTCACCCCCTCCCTAACACAGGGGTCATTGGACTGGGATCAGGAGAAGGAGACCGGGCTAATTCACCCCCTCCCTAACCCAGGGGTCATTGGACTGGGATCAGGAGCAGGAGACCGGACTAATTCAACCCCTCCCTAACCCAGGAATCATTGGACTGGGATCAGGAGAAGGAGACCGGGCTAATTCACCCCTCCCTTACCCAGGGGTCATTGGACTGGGTTCAGGAGCAGGAGACCGGGCCAATTCACCCGCTCCCTAACCCAGTGGTCATTGGACTGGGATCAGGAGCCTGTGCAAATTCACCCCCTCCCTTACCCAGGGGTCATTGGACTGGGATCAGGAGCAGGAGACTGTGCAAATTCACCCCCTCCCTTACCCAGGGGTCATTGGACTGGGATCAGGAGCAGGAGACCGTGCTAATTCACGCCCTCCCTAACCCAGGGGTCATTGGACTGTGATCAGGAGCAGGAGACCGGGCTAATTCAGCCCCTTCCTAACCCAGGGTTCATTGGACTGGGATCAGGAGCAGGAGACCGTGCTAATTCACCCCCTCCCTAACCCAGGGGTCATTGGACTGGGATCAGGAGCAGGAGACCGTGCTAATTCACCCCCTCGCTAACCCAGGGATCATTGGACTGGCATCAGGAGCAGGAGACCGTGCTAATTCACCCCCTCCCTTACACAGGGGTCATTGGACTGGCATCAGGAGCAGGAGACCGGGCTAATTCAGCTCCTCCCTAACCCAGGGGTCATTGGACTGGGATCAGGAGCAGGAGACCGGGCTAATTCACCCCCTCCCTAACCCAGGGGTCATTGGACTGGGATCAGGAGCAGGAGACCGTGCTAAATCACCCCCTCCCTAACCCAGGGGTCATTGGACTGGGATCAGGAGCAGGAGACCATGCTAATTCAACCGCTCCCTAACACAGGGGTCATTGGACTGGGATCAGGAGCAGGAGACCTGTATAATTCACCCCCTCCCTAACAGAGTGGTCATTGGACTGGGATCAGGAGCAGGAGACCGTGCTAATTCACCCGCTCCCTAACCCACGGGTCATTGGACTGTGATCAGGAGCAGGAGACCGTGGTAATTCACCCGCTCCCTAACCAAGGAGTCATTGGACTGGGATCAGGAGCAGGAGACCGTGCTAATTCACCCACTCCCTAACGCAGGTGTCATTGGATTGGGATCAGGAGCGGGAGACCGGGCTAATTCACCCCCTCCCTAACCCAGGGGTCATTGGACTGGGATCAGGAGCGGGAGACCGTGCTAATTCACCCCCTCCCTAACCCAGGGGTCATTGGACTGGGATCAGGAGCGGGAGACCGGGTTAATTCACCCCCTCCCTAACACAGGGGTCATTGGACTGGGATCAGGAGCGGGAGACCGGGCTAATTCACCCCCTCCCTAACACAGGGGTCATTGGACTGGGATCAGGAGCGGGAGACCGGGCTTATTCACGCCCTCCCTAACCCAGGGGTCATTGGACTGGGATCAGGAGCGGGAGACCGGGCTAATTCAACCCCTCCCTAACCCAGGGGTCATCGGACTGGGATCAGGAGCGGGAGGCCGGGCTAATTCACCCGCTCCCTAACCCAGGGGTCATTGGACTGGGATCAGGAACGGGAGACCGGGCTAATTCACCCCCTCCCAAACCCAGGGGTCAATGGACTGGGCTCAGGAGCGGGAGACCGTGCTAATTCACACCCACCCTAACCCAGGCGTCATTGGACTGGAATCAGGAGCGGGAGACCGTGCTAATTCACCCTCTCCCTATCCCAGGGGTCATTGGACTGGGTTCAGGAGCAGGAGACCGGGCTAATTCACCCCCTCCCTAACACAGGGGTCATTGGACTGGGATCAGGAGCAGGAGACCGGGCTAATTCACCCCCTCCCTAACACAGGGGTCATTGGACTGGGATCAGGAGCAGGAGACCGTGCTAATTCACCCCCTCCCTAATCCAGGTGTCATTGGACTGGGACCAGGAGCAGGAGACCGTGCTAATTCACCCGCTCCCTAACCAAGGGGTCATTGGACTGGGATCAGGAGCAGGAGACCGTGCTAATTCACCCCCTCCCTAACCCAGCGGTCATTGGACTGGGATCAGGAGCGGGAGACCGTGCTAATTCACCCCCTCCCTAACCCAGGGGTCATTGGACTGGGATCAGGAGCGGGAGACCGTGCTAATTCACCCCCTCCCTAACCCAGGGGCCATTGGACTGGGATCAGGAGCGGGAGACCGGGCTAATTCACCCAATCCCTAACACAGGGGTCATTGGACTGGGATCAGGAGCGGGAGACTGGGCTAATTCAGCCCCTCCCTAACACAGGGGTCATTGGACTGGGATCAGGAGCGGGAGACCGGGCTTATTCACGCCCTCCCTAACCCAGAGTTCATTGGACTGGGATCAGGAGAGGGAGACCGGACTAATTCACCCCCTCCCTAACCCAGGGGTCATCGGACTGGGATCAGGAGCGGGAGGCCGGGCTAATTCACCCGCTCCCGAACCCAGGGGTCATTGGACTTGGATCAGGAGCAGGAGACCGGGGTAATTCACCCGCTCCCTAACCCAGGGGTCATTGGACTGGGATCAGGAGCGGGAGACCGGGCTAATTCACCCCCTCCCTAACCCAGGGGTCAATGGACTGGGATCAGGAGCGGGAGACCGGGCTAATTCACACCCTCCCTAACCCAGGGGTCATTGGACTGGGATCAGGAGCGGGAGACCGTGCTAATTCATCCCGTCCCTAACCCAGGGATCATTGGACTGGGATCAGGAGCGGGAGACCGTGCTAATTCACCCCCTCCCTAACCCAGGGGTCATTGGACTGGGATCAGGAGCGGTAGACCGTGCTAATTCACCCCCACCCTAACTCAGGCGTCATTGGACTGGGATCAGGAGCGGGAGACCGTGATAATTCACCCTCTCCCTATCCCCGGTGTCTTTGGACTGGGATCAGGAGCAGGAGACAGGGCTAATTCACCCCCTCCCTAACACAGGGGACATTGGACTGGGGTCTGGAGCAGGAGACCGGGCTAATTCACCCCCTCCCTAACCCAGGGGTCATTGGAATGGGATCAGGAGCAGGAGACCGTGCTAATTCACCCCCTCCCTAACCCTGGGGTCATTGGACTGGGATCAGCAGCAGGAGACAGTGCTAATTCACCCCCTCCCAATCCCAGCGGTCATTGGACTGGGATCAGGAGCAGGAGTCCGTGATAATTCACCACCTCGCTAACCCAGGGATCATTGGACTGGGATCAGGAGCAGGAGACCGGGCAAATTCAACCCCTCCCTAACCCAGGGGTTATTGGACTGGGATCAGGAGCAGGAGACCGTGCTAATTCAGCCCCTCCCTAACCCAGGGATCATTGGACAGGTAACAGGAGCGGGAGACCATGCTAATTCACCCGCTCCCTAACACAGGGGTCATTGGACTGGGATCAGGAGCGGGAGACCGTGCTAATTCACCCCCTCCCTAACCCAGGGGTCATTGGACTGGGATCAGGAGCAGGAGACCGGGCTAATTCACCCCCTCCCTAACCCAGGGGTCATTGGACTGGGATCAGGAGCAGGAGACCGGGCTAATTCACCCCCTCCCTAACACAGGGGTCATTGGACTGGGATCAGGAGCGGGAGACCGTGCTAATTCACCCCCTCCCTAACCCAGGGGTCATTGGACTGGGAGCAGGAGCAGGAGACCGGGCTAATTCACCCCCTCGCTAACCCAGGGTTCATTGGACTGTGATCAGGAGCAGGAGACCGGGCTAATTCACCCCCTCCCTAACCCAGGGGTCATTGGAATGGGATCAGGAGCAGGAGACCGTGCTAATTCACCCCCTCCCTAACCCTGGGGTCATTGGACTGGGATCAGCAGCAGGAGACCGTGCTAATTCACCCCTCCCAAACCCAGCGGTCATTGGACTGGGATCAGGAGCAGGAGTCCGTGATAATTCACCACCTCGCTAACCCAGGGATCATTGGACTGGGATCAGGAGCAGGAGACCGGGCAAATTCAACCCCTCCCTAACCCAGGGGTCATTGGACTGGGATCAGGAGCAGGTGACCGTGCTAATTCAGCTGCTCCCTACCCCAGGGATCATTGGACAGGTAACAGGAGCGGGAGACCATGCTAATTCACCCGCTCCCTAACACAGGGGTCATTGGACTGGGATCAGGAGCAGGAGACCGTGCTAATTCACCCCCTCCCTAACCCAGGGGTCATTGGACTGGGATCAGGAGCAGGAGACCGGGCTAATTCACCCCCTCCCTAACCCAGGGGTCATTGGACTGGGATCAGGAGCAGGAGACCGTGCTAATTCACCCCCTCCCTAACTCAGGGGTCATTGGACTGTGATCAGGAGCAGGAGACCGTGCTAATTCACCCCCTCCCTAACACAGGGGTCATTGGACTGTGATCAGGAGCAGGAGACCGGGCTAATAAACCCCCTCCCTAACCCAGGGGTCTTTGGACTGGGATCAGGAGCAGGAGACCGTGCTAATTCACCCCCTCCCTTACCCAGGGATCATTGGACTGGGATCAGGAGCAGGAGACCGGGCTAATTCACCCCCTCCCGAACCCAGTGGTCATTGGACTGTGATCAGGAGCAGGAGACCGTGCTAATTCACCCCCTCCCTAACCCAGCGGTCATTGGACTGGGATCAGGAGCAGGAGACCGTGCTAATTCTCCCCCTCCCTAACCCAGCGGTCATTGGACTGGGATCAGGAGCAGGAGACCGGGCTAATTCACCCCCTCCCTAACCCAGCGATCATTGGACTGGGATCAGGAGCAGGAGACCGTGCAAATTCTCCCCCTCCCTAACCCAGGGGTCATTGGACTGGGATCAGGAGCAGGAGACCGTGCTAATTCACCCCCTCCCGAACCCAGGGTTCATTGGACTGGGATCAGGAGCAGGAGACCGTGCTAATTCACCCCCTCCCTAACCCAGGGGTCATTGGACTGGGATCAGGAGCAGGAGACCGTGCTAATTCACCCCCTCACCAACCCAGGGGTCCTTGGACTGGGATCAGGAGCAGGAGACCGGGCTAATTCACCCCCTCCCTAACCCAGGGGTCATTCGACTGGGATCAGGAGCAGGAGACCGGGCAAATTCAACCCCTCCCTAACCCAGGGGTCATTGGACTGGGGTCAGGAGCAGGAGACCGTGCTAATTCACCCCCTCCCTAACCCAGGGGCCATTGGACTGGGATCAGGAGCGGGAGACCGGGCTAATTCACCCAATCCCTAACACAGGGGTCATTGGACTGGGATCAGGAGCGGGAGACTGGGCTAATTCAGCCCCTCCCTAACACAGGGGTCATTGGACTGGGATCAGGAGCGGGAGACCGGGCTTATTCACGCCCTCCCTAACCCAGGGGTCATTGGACTGGGATCAGGAGAGGGAGACCGGACTAATTCACCCCCTCCCTAACCCAGGGGTCATCGGACTGGGATCAGGAGCGGGAGGCCGGGCTAATTCACCCGCTCCCGAACCCAGGGGTCATTGGACTTGGATCAGGAGCGGGAGACCGGGGTAATTCACCCGCTCCCTAACCCAGGGGTCATTGGACTGGGATCAGGAGCGGGAGACCGGGCTAATTCACCCCCTCCCTAACCCAGGGGTCAGTGGACTGGGATCAGGAGCGGGAGACCGGGCTAATTCACCCCCTCCCTAACCCAGGGGTCATTGGACTGGGATCAGGAGCGGGAGACCGTGCTAATTCACCCCGTCCCTAACCCAGGGGTCATTGGACTGGGATCAGGAGTGGGAGACCGTGCTAATTCACCCCCTCCCTAACCCAGGGGTCATTGGACTGGGATCAGGAGCGGTAGACCGTGCTAATTCACCCCCACCCTAACTCAGGCGTCATTGGACTGGGATCAGGAGCGGGAGACCGTGATAATTCACCCTCTCCCTATCCCCGGTGTCTTTGGACTGGGATCAGGAGCAGGAGACAGGGCTAATTCACCCCCTCCCTAACACAGGGGACATTGGACTGGGGTCAGGAGCAGGAGACCGGGCTAATTCACTCCCTCCCTAACCCAGGGGTCATTGGAATGGGATCAGGAGCAGGAGACCGTGCTAATTCACCCCCTCCCTAACCCTGGGGTCATTGGACTGGGATCAGCAGCAGGAGACCGTGCTAATTCCCCCCCTCCCTAACCCAGCGGTCATTGGACTGGGATCAGGAGCAGGAGTCCGTGATAATTCACCACCTCGCTAACCCAGGGATCATTGGACTGGGATCAGGAGCAGGAGACCGGGCAAATTCAACCCCTCCCTAACCCAGGTGTCATTGGACTGGGATCAGGAGCAGGAGACCGTGCTAATTCAGCCCCTCCCTAACCCAGGGGTCATTGGACTGGGATCAGGAGCAGGAGACCGGGCTAATTCAACCCCTCCCAAACACAAGGGTCATTGGACTGGGATCAGGAGCAGGAGACCGGGCTAATTCACCCCCTCCCTAACCCAGGGGTCATTGGACTGGGATCAGGAGCAGGAGACCGGGCTAATTCACCACCTCCCTAACCCAGGTGTCATTGGGCTGGGATCAGGAGCAGGAGGCCGGGCTAAATCACCCCATCCCTAACCCAGGGGTCATTGGACTGGGATCAGGAGCAGGAGACCGTGCTAATTCACCCCCTCCCTAACGCACGGGTTATTGGACTGGGATCAGGAGCAGGACACCGTGCTAATTCACCCCCTCCCTAACCCAGGGGTCATTGGACTGGGATCAGGAGCAGGAGACCGTGCTAATTCACCCCCTCCCTACCCCAGGGGTCATTGGACTGGGATCAAGAGCAGGAGACCGTGCTAATTCACCCCCTCCCTAACCCAGGGTTCATTGGACTGGGATCAGGAGCAGGAGACCAGTATAATTCTCCCCCTCCCTAACCCAGGGTTCATTGGACTGGGATCAGGAGCAGGAGACGGTGCTAATTCACCCGCTCCCTAACCCAGGGGTCATTGGACTGGGTACAGGAGCGGGAGACCGTGCTAATTCACCCACTCCCTAACCCAGGGGTCATTGGACTGGGATCAGGAGCGGGAGACCGTGCTAATTCACCTCCTCCCTAACCCAGGGGTCATTGGACTGGGATCAGGAGCGGGAGACCGTGCTAATCCACCCTCTCCTTAACCCAGGGGTCATTGGACTGGTATCAGGAGCAGGAGACCGGGCTAATTGACCACCTCCATAACCCAGGGGTCATTGGACTGGGATCAGGAGCAGGAGGCCGGGCTATTGCACCCCCTCCCTAACCCAGGGGTCATTGGACTGTGATCAGGAGCAGGAGACCGGGCTAATAAACCCCCTCCCTAACCCAGGGGTCATTGGACAGGGATCAGGAGCAGGAGACCGTGCTAATTCACCCCCTCCCTAACCCAGGGGTCATTGGACTGTGATCAGGAGCAGGAGGCCGTGCTAATTCACCCCCTCCCTAACCCAGGGGTCATTGGACTGGGATCAGGAGCAGGAGGCCGTGCTAATTCAACCCCTCCCTAACCCAGGGGCCATTGGACAGGGATCAGGAGCAGGAGACCGGGCTTATTCATCCCCTCCCTAACCCAGGGGTCATTGGACTGGGATCAGGAGCAGGAGACCGGGCTAATTCACACCCTCCCTAACCCAGGGGTCATTGGACTGGGATCAGGAGCGGGAGACCGTGCTAATTCTCCCCCTCCCTAACCCAGGGGTCATTGGACTGGCATCAGGAGCGGGAGACCGGTCTAATTCACCCCCTCCCTAACCCAGGGGTAATTGCTTTGGGATCAGGAGCGGGAGACCGTGCTAATTCACCCCCTCCCTAACGCAGGGGTCATTGGACTGGGATCAGGAGCGGGAGACCGTGCTAATTCACCCCCACCCTAACCCAGGGGTCATTGGACTGGTATCAGGAGCATGAGGCCGGGCTAATTCACCACCTCCCTAACCCAGGGTTCATTGGACTGGGATCAGGAGCAGGAGACCGTGCTAATTCACCCCTCCCTAACCCAGGGGTCATTGGACTGAGATCAGGAGCAGGAGACGGGGCGAATTCACCCCCTCCCTAACCCAGGGTTCATTGGACTGGGATCAGGAGCAGGAGACCGGGCTAATTCACCCCCTCCCTAACCCAGGGGTCATTGGACTGGTATCAGGAGCAGGAGGCCGGGCTAATTCAACCCCACCCTAACCCAGGGGTCATTGGACTGGGATCAGGAGCAGGAGACCGGGCTAATTCACCATCTCCCTAACCCAGGGGTCATTGGACTGGGATCAGGAGCAGGAGACCGGGCTAATTCAGCATCTCCCTAACCCAGGGGTCATTGGACTGGGATCAGGAGCAGGAGGCCGGGCTAATTCAACCCCACCCTAACCCAGGGGTCATTGGACTGGGATCAGGAGCAGGAGACCGGGCTAATTCAGCATCTCCCTAACCCAGTGATCATTGGACTGGGATCAGGAGCAGGAGACCGTGCTAATTCACCCCCTCCCTAACCCAGCGGTCATTGGACTGGGATCAGGAGCAGGAGTCCGTGTTAATTCACCCCCTCGCTAACCCAGGGATCATTGGACTGGGATCAGGAGCAGGAGACCGGGCAAATTCAACCCCTCCCTAACCCAGGGGTCATTGGACTGGGATCAGCAGCAGGAGACCGTGCTAATTCACCCCCTCCCTAACCCAGGGGTCATTGGACTGGGATCAGGAGCAGGAGACCGGGCTAATTCAACCCCTCCCAAACACAAGGGTCATTGGACTGGGATCAGGAGCAGGAGACCGGTCTAATTCACCCCCTCCCTAACCCAGGGGTCATTGGACTGGGATCAGGAGCAGGAGACCGGGCTAATTCACCACCTCCCTAACCCAGGGGTCATTGGGCTGGGATCAGGAGCAGGAGGCCGGGCTAATTCACCCCCTCCCTAACCCAGGGGTCATTGGACTGGGATCAGGAGCAGGAGACCGTGCTAATTCACCCCCTCCCTAACGCACGGGTTATTGGACTGGGATCAGGAGCAGGACACCGTGCTAATTCACCCCCTCCCTAACCCAGGGGTCATTGGACTGGGATCAGGAGCAGGAGACCGTGCTAATTCACCCCCTCCCTACCCCAGGGGTCATTGGACTGGGATCAAGAGCAGGAGACCGTGCTAATTCACCCCCTCCCTAACCCAGGGTTCATTGGACTGGGATCAGGAGCAGGAGACCAGTATAATTCTCCCCCTCCATAACCCAGGGTTCATTGGACTGGGATCAGGAGCAGGAGACCGTGCTAATTCACCCGCTCCCTAACCCAGGGGTCATTGGACTGGGTACAGGAGCGGGAGACCGTGCTAATTCACCCGCTCCCTAACCCAGGGGTCATTGGACAGGGATCAGGAGCGGGAGACCGTGCTAATTCACCTCCTCCCTAACCCAGGGGTCATTGGACTGGGATCAGGAGCAGGAGGCCGGGCTATTTCACCCCCTCCCTAACCCAGGGGTCATTGGACTGTGATCAGGAGCAGGAGACCGGGCTAATAAACCCCCTCCCTAACCCAGGGGTCATTGGACAGGGATCAGGAGCAGGAGACCGTGCTAATTCACCCCCTCCCTAACCCAGGGGTCATTGGACTGTGATCAGGAGCAGGAGGCCGTGCTAATTCAACCCCTCCCTAACCCAGGGGCCATTGGACTGGGATCAGGAGCAGGAGACCGGGCTAATTCACCCCCTCCCTAACCCAGGGGTCATTGGACTGGGATCAGGAGCAGGAGACCGGGCTAATTCACACCCTCCCTAACCCAGGGGTCATTGGACTGGCATCAGGAGCGGGAGACCGGTCTAATTCACACCCTCCCTAACCCAGGGGTAATTGCATTGGGATCAGGAGCGGGAGACCGTGCTAATTCACCCCCTCCCTAACCCAGGGGTCATTGGACTGGGATAATGAGCGCGAGACCGTGCTAATTCACCCCCACCCTAACCCAGGGGTCATTGGACTGGGATCAGGAGCATGAGGCCGGGCTAATTCACCACCTCCCTAACCCAGGGTTCATTGGACTGGGATCAGGAGCAGGAGACCGTGCTAATTCACCCCTCCCTAACCCAGGGGTCATTGGACTGAGATCAGGAGCAGGAGACGGGGCGAATTCACCTCCTCCCTAACCCAGGGTTCGTTGGACTGGGATCAGGAGCAGGAGACCGGGCTAATTCACCACGTCCCTAACCCAGGGGTCATTGGACTGGTATCAGGAGCAGGAGGCCGGGCTAATTCAACCCCACCCTAACCCAGGGGTCATTGGACTGGGATCAGGAGCAGGAGACCGGGCTAATTCACCATCTCCCTAACCCAGGGGTCATTGGACTGGGATCAGGAGCAGGAGACCGTGCTAATTCACAACCTCCCTAACCCAGGGGTCATTGGACTGGGATCAGGAGCAGGAGACCATGCTAATTCACCCCCTCCCTAACCCAGGGGTCATTGTACTGGGATCAGGAGCAGGAGACCGTGCTAATTCACAACCTCCCTAACACAGGGGTCATTGGACTGGGATCAGGAGCAGGAGACCGGGCTAATTCATCCCCTCCCTAACCCAGGGTTCATTGGACTGGGATCAGGAGCAGGAGACCGTGCTAATTCACCCCCTCCCTAACCCAGGGGTCATTGGACTGGGATCAGGAGCAGGAGACCGTGCTAATTCACCCCCTCCCTAACCCAGGGGTCATTGGACTGTGATCAGGAGCAGGAGACCGGGCTAATTCACCCGCTCCCTAACACAGGGGTCATTGGACTGGGATCAGGAGCGGGAGACCGTGCTAATTCACCCCCTCCCTAACCCAGGGGTCATTGGACTGGGATCAGGAGCAGGAGACCGGGCTAATTCACTCCCTCCCTAACTCAGGGGTCATTGGACTGTGATCAGGAGCAGGAGACCGTGCTAATTCACCCCCTCCCTAACCCAGGGGTCATTGGACTGGGATCAGGAGCAGGAGACCGTGCTAATTCACCCCCTCCCTTACCCAGGGGTCATTGGACTGGGATCAGGAGCAGGAGACCGTGCTAATTCACCCCCTCCCTTACCCAGGGGTCATTGGACTGGGATCAGGAGCAGGAGACCGGGCTAATTCACCCCCTCCCTAACCCAGGGGTCATTGGACTGGGATCAGGAGCAGGAGACCGTGCTAATTCACCCCCTCCCTTACCCAGGGGTCATTGGACTGGGATCAGGAGCAGGAGACCGTGCTAATTCACCCCCTCCCTTACCCAGGGGTCATTGGACTGGGATCAGGAGCAGGAGGCCGGGCTATTTCACCCCCTCCCTAACCCAGGGGTCATTGGACTGTGATCAGGAGCAGGAGACCGGGCTAATAAACCCCCTCCCTAACCCAGGGGTCATTGGACAGGGATCAGGAGCAGGAGACCGTGCTAATTCACCCCCTCCCTAACCCAGGGGTCATTGGACTGTGATCAGGAGCAGGAGGCCGTGCTAATTCAACCCCTCCCTAACCCAGGGGCCATTGGACTGGGATCAGGAGCAGGAGACCGGGCTAATTCACCCCCTCCCTAACCCAGGGGTCATTGGACTGGGATCAGGAGCAGGAGACCGGGCTAATTCACACCCTCCCTAACCCAGGGGTCATTGGACTGGCATCAGGAGCGGGAGACCGGTCTAATTCACACCCTCCCTAACCCAGGGGTAATTGCATTGGGATCAGGAGCGGGAGACCGTGCTAATTCACCCCCTCCCTAACCCAGGGGTCATTGGACTGGGATAATGAGCGCGAGACCGTGCTAATTCACCCCCACCCTAACCCAGGGGTCATTGGACTGGGATCAGGAGCATGAGGCCGGGCTAATTCACCACCTCCCTAACCCAGGGTTCATTGGACTGGGATCAGGAGCAGGAGACCGTGCTAATTCACCCCTCCCTAACCCAGGGGTCATTGGACTGAGATCAGGAGCAGGAGACGGGGCGAATTCACCTCCTCCCTAACCCAGGGTTCATTGGACTGGGATCAGGAGCAGGAGACCGGGCTAATTCACCACGTCCCTAACCCAGGGGTCATTGGACTGGTATCAGGAGCAGGAGGCCGGGCTAATTCAACCCCACCCTAACCCAGGGGTCATTGGACTGGGATCAGGAGCAGGAGACCGGGCTAATTCACCATCTCCCTAACCCAGGGGTCATTGGACTGGGATCAGGAGCAGGAGACCGTGCTAATTCACAACCTCCCTAACCCAGGGGTCATTGGACTGGGATCAGGAGCAGGAGACCATGCTAATTCACCCCCTCCCTAACCCAGGGGTCATTGTACTGGGATCAGGAGCAGGAGACCGTGCTAATTCACAACCTCCCTAACACAGGGGTCATTGGACTGGGATCAGGAGCAGGAGACCGGGCTAATTCATCCCCTCCCTAACCCAGGGTTCATTGGACTGGGATCAGGAGCAGGAGACCGTGCTAATTCACCCCCTCCCTAACCCAGGGGTCATTGGACTGGGATCAGGAGCAGGAGACCGTGCTAATTCACCCCCTCCCTAACCCAGGGGTCATTGGACTGTGATCAGGAGCAGGAGACCGGGCTAATTCACCCGCTCCCTAACACAGGGGTCATTGGACTGGGATCAGGAGCGGGAGACCGTGCTAATTCACCCCCTCCCTAACCCAGGGGTCATTGGACTGGGATCAGGAGCAGGAGACCGGGCTAATTCACTCCCTCCCTAACTCAGGGGTCATTGGACTGTGATCAGGAGCAGGAGACCGTGCTAATTCACCCCCTCCCTAACCCAGGGGTCATTGGACTGGGAACAGGAGCAGGAGACCGTGCTAATTCACCCCCTCCCTTACCCAGGGGTCATTGGACTGGGATCAGGAGCAGGAGACCGTGCTAATTCACCCCCTCCCTTACCCAGGGGTCATTGGACTGGGATCAGGAGCAGGAGACCGGGCTAATTCACCCCCTCCCTAACCCAGGGGTCATTGGACTGGGATCAGGAGCAGGAGACCGTGCTAATTCACCCCCTCCCTTACCCAGGGGTCATTGGACTGGGATCAGGAGCAGGAGACCGTGCTAATTCACCCCCTCCCAAACCCAGGGGTCATTGGACTGGGATCAGGAGTAGCAGACCGGGTAATTCACCCCCTCCCTAACCCAGGGGTCATTGGACTGGGATCAGGAGCAGGAGACCGTGCTAATTCACCCTCTCCCTAACCCAGGGGTCATTGGACTGGGATCAGGAGCGGGAGACCGTGCTAATTCTCCCCCTCCCTAACCCAGGGATCATTGGACTGGGATCAGGAGCGGGAGACCGGGCTAATTCACCCCTTCCCAAAACCAGGGGTAATTGCACTGGGATCAGGAGCGGGAGACCGTGCTAATTCACCCCCACCCTAATCCAGGGGTCATTGGACTGGGATCAGGATCGGGAGACCGTGCTAATTCACCTTCTCCCTATCCCAGGGATTATTGGACTGGGATCAGGAGCAGTAGACCGGGCTAATTCACCCCCTCCCTAACCCAGGGGTCATTGGACTGGGATCAGGAGCAGGAGACCGTGCTAATTCACCCCCTCCCTAACCCAGGGGTCATTGGACTGGGATCAGGAGCAGGAGACCGTGCTAATTCACCCCCTCGCTAACCCAGGGATCATTGGACTGGCATCAGGAGCAGGAGACCGTGCTAATTCACCCCCTCGCGAACCCAGGGATCATTGGACTGGCATCAGGAGCAGGAGACCGGGCTAATTCAACTCCTCCCTAACCCAGGGGTCATTGGACTGGGATCAGGAGCAGGAGACCGGGCTAATTCACCCCCTCCCTAACCCAGGGGTCATTGGACTGGGATCAGGAGCAGGAGACCGGGCTAATTCACCACCTCCTAACCCAGTGGTCATTGGACTGGGATCAGGAGCAGGAGGCCGGGCTAATTCACCCCCTACCTAACCCAGGGGTCATTGGACTGGGATCAGGAGCAGGAGACCGTGCTAATTCACCACCTCCCTAACCCAGGGGTCATTGGACTGGGATCAGGAGCAGGAGACCGTGCTAATTCACACCCTCCCTAACCCAGGGGTCATTGGACTGGGATCAGGAGCAGGAGGCCGTGCTAATTCACCCCCTCCCTATCCCAGGGGTCATTGGACTGGGATCAGGAGCAGGAGACCGTGCTAATTCACCCCCTCCCTAACCCAGGGGTCATTGGACTGGGATCAGCAGCAGGAGACCGTGCTAATTCACCCCCTCCCTAACCCAGGGGTCATTGGACTGGGATCAGGAGCAGGAGACCGTGCTAATTCACCCCCTCCCTAACCCAGGGTTCATTGGACTGGGATCAGGAGCAGGAGACCGGGCTAATTCACCCCCTCCCTAACCCAGGGGTCATTGGACTGGGATCAGGAGCAGGAGACCGTGCTAATTCACCACCTCCTAACACAGTGGTCATTGGACTGGGATCAGGAGCAGGAGGCCGGGCTAATTCACCCCCTCCCTCACCCAGGGGTCATTGGACTGGGATCAGGAGCAGGAGACCGTGCTAATTTACCCCCTCCCTAACCCAGGGGTCATTGGACTGGGATCAGGAGCAGGAGACCGTGCTAATTCTGCCCCTCCCTAACCCAGGGGTCATTGGACTGGGATCAGGAGCAGGAGACCGTGCTAATTCTCCCCCTCCCTAACCCAGGGGTCATTGGACTGGGATCAGGAGCGGGAGACCGGGCTAATTCACCCCTTCCCAAAACCAGGGGTAATTGCACTGGGATCAGGAGCGGGAGACCGTGCTAATTCACCCCCACCCTAATCCAGGGGTCATTGGACTGGGATCAGGATCGGGAGACCGTGCTAATTCACCTTCTCCCTATCCCAGGGATTATTGGACTGGGATCAGGAGCAGTAGACCGGGCTAATTCACCCCCTCCCTAACCCAGGGGTCATTGGACTGGGATCAGGAGCAGGAGACCGTGCTAATTCACCCCCTCCCTAACCCAGGGGTCATTGGACTGGGATCAGGAGCAGGAGACCGTGCTAATTCACCCCCTCCCTAACCCAGGGGTCATTGGACTGGGATCAGGAGCAGGAGACCGTGTTAATTCAGCCCCTCCCTAACCCAGGGGTCATTGGACTGGGATAAGGAGCAGGAGACCGTGCTAATTCACCCCCTCCCTAACCCAGGGGACATTGGAGTGGGATCAGGAGCAGGAGACCTGTATAATTCAGCCCCTCCCTAACCCAGGGGTCATTGGACTGGGATCAGGAGCGGGAGACCGTGCTACTTCACCCGCTCCCTAACACAGGGTTCATTGGACTGGGATCAGGGGCGGGAGACCGTGCTAATTCAACCCCTCCCTAACCCAGGGGTCATTGGACTGGGATCTGGAGCGGGAGACCGTGCTAATTCACCCTCTCCATAACCCAGGGGTCGTTGGACTGGGATCAGGAGCAGGAGACCGGGCTAATTGACCCACTCCCGAACCCAGGGATCATTGGACTGGGATCAGGAGCAGGAGACCGGGCTAATTCACCCCCTCCCGAACCCAGTGGTCATTGGACTGTGATCAGGAGCAGGAGACCGTGCTAATTCACCCCCTCCCTAACCCAGCGGTCATTGGACTGGGATCAGGAGCAGGAGACCGTGCTAATTCTCCCCCTCCCTAACCCAGCGGTCATTGGACTGGGATCAGGAGCAGGAGACCGGGCTAATTCACCCCCTCCCTAACCCAGCGATCATTGGACTGGGATCAGGAGCAGGAGACCGTGCAAATTCTCCCCCTCCCTAACCCAGGGGTCATTGGACTGGGATCAGGAGCAGGAGACCGTGCTAATTCACCCCCTCCCGAACCCAGGGTTCATTGGACTGGGATCAGGAGCAGGAGACCGTGCTAATTCACCCCCTCCCTAACCCAGGGGTCATTGGACTGGGATCAGGAGCAGGAGACCGTGCTAATTCACCCCCTCACCAACCCAGGGGTCATTGGACTGGGATCAGGAGCAGGAGACCGGGCTAATTCACCCCCTCCCTAACCCAGGGGTCATTCGACTGGGATCAGGAGCAGGAGACCGGGCAAATTCAACCCCTCCCTAACCCAGGGGTCATTGGACTGGGGTCAGGAGCAGGAGACCGTGCGAATTCACCCCCTCCTTAACTCAGGGGTCATTGGACTGGGATCAGGAGCAGGAGACCGGGCTAATTCACCCCCTCCCTAACCCAGGGCTCATTGGACTGGGATCAGGAGCAGGAGACCGGGCTAATTCACCCCCTCCCTAACCCAGGGGTCATTGGACTGGGATCAGGAGCAGGGGACCGGGCTAATTCACCCATTCCCTACCACAGGGGTCATTGGACTGGGATCAGGAGCAGAAGACCGTGCTAATTCACCCCCTCCGTAACCCAGGGTTCATGGGACTGGGATCAGGAGCAGGAGACCGGGCTAATACACCCCCTCCCTAACCCAGGGGTCATTGGACTGGGATCAGGAGCAGGAGACCGGGCTAATTCACCCCCTCCCTAACCCAGGGGTCATTGGACTGGGATCAGGAGCAGGAGACCGGGCTAATTCACCCCTCCCTAACCCAGGGGTCATTGGACTGGGATCTGGAGCTGGAGACCGGGCTAATTCACCCCCTCCCTAACCCAGGGGTCATTGGACTGGGATCAGGAGCAGGAGACCGGGCTAATTCACCCCCTCCCTAACCCAGGGGTTATTGGACTGGGATCAGGAGCAGGAGACCGGGCTAATTCACCCCCTCCCTAACCCAGGGATCATTGGACTGGGATCAGGTGCAGGAGACCGGGCTAATTCACCCCTTCCCTAACCCAGGGGTCATTGGACTGGGATCAGGAGCAGGAGAACGTGCTAATTCACCCCCTCCCTATCCCAGGGATCATTGGACTGGGATCAGGAGCAGGAGACCGTGCTAATTCACCCCCTTCCTAACCCAGGGGTCATTTGCCTGTGATCAGGAGCAGGAGACCGGACTAATTCACCCCCTCCCTAACCCAGGGCTCATTGGACTGGGATCAGGAGCAGCAGACCGGGCTAATTCACCCCCTCCCTAACACAGGGGTCATTGGACTGGGATCAGGAGAAGGAGACCGGGCTAATTCACCCCCTCCCTAACCCAGGGGTCATTGGACTGGGATCAGGAGCAGGAGACCGGACTAATTCAACCCCTCCCTAACCCAGGAATCATTGGACTGGGATCAGGAGAAGGAGACCGGGCTAATTCACCCCTCCCTTACCCAGGGGTCATTGGACTGGGTTCAGGAGCAGGAGACCGGGCCAATTCACCCGCTCCCTAACCCAGTGGTCATTGGACTGGGATCAGGAGCAGGAGACTGTGCAAATTCACCCCCTCCCTTACCCAGGGGTCATTGGACTGGGATCAGGAGCAGGAGACTGTGCAAATTCACCCCCTCCCTTACCCAGGGGTCATTGGACTGGGATCAGGAGCAGGAGACCGTGCTAATTCACGCCCTCCCTAACCCAGGGGTCATTGGACTGTGATCAGGAGCAGGAGACCGGGCTAATTCAGCCCCTTCCTAACCCAGGGTTCATTGGACTGGGATCAGGAGCAGGAGACCGTGCTAATTCACCCCCTCCCTAACCCAGGGGTCATTGGACTGGGATCAGGAGCAGGAGACCGTGCTAATTCACCCCCTCGCTAACCCAGGGATCATTGGACTGGCATCAGGAGCAGGAGACCGTGCTAATTCACCCCCTCCCTTACACAGGGGTCATTGGACTGGCATCAGGAGCAGGAGACCGGGCTAATTCAGCTCCTCCCTAACCCAGGGGTCATTGGACTGGGATCAGGAGCAGGAGACCGGGCTAATTCACCCCCTCCCTAACCCAGGGGTCATTGGACTGGGATCAGGAGCAGGAGACCGTGCTAAATCACCCCCTCCCTAACCCAGGGGTCATTGGACTGGGATCAGGAGCAGGAGACCATGCTCATTCAACCGCTCCCTAACACAGGGGTCATTGGACTGGGATCAGGAGCAGGAGACCTGTATAATTCACCCCCTCCCTAACAGAGTGGTCATTGGACTGGGATCAGGAGCAGGAGACCGTGCTAATTCACCCGCTCCCTAACCCACGGGTCATTGGACTGTGATCAGGAGCAGGAGACCGTGGTAATTCACCCGCTCCCTAACCAAGGAGTCATTGGACTGGGATCAGGAGCAGGAGACCGTGCTAATTCACCCACTCCCTAACGCAGGTGTCATTGGATTGGGATCAGGAGCGGGAGACCGGGCTAATTCACCCCCTCCCTAACCCAGGGGTCATTGGACTGGGATCAGGAGCGGGAGACCGTGCTAATTCACCCCCTCCCTAACCCAGGGGTCATTGGACTGGGATCAGGAGCGGGAGACCGTGCTAATTCACCCCCTCCCTAACACAGGGGTCATTGGACTGGGATCAGGAGCGGGAGACCGGGCTAATTCACCCCCTCCCTAACACAGGGGTCATTGGACTGGGATCAGGAGCGGGAGACCGGGCTTATTCACGCCCTCCCTAACCCAGGGGTCATTGGACTGGGATCAGGAGCGGGAGACCGGGCTAATTCAACCCCTCCCTAACCCAGGGGTCATCGGACTGGGATCAGGAGCGGGAGGCCGGGCTAATTCACCCGCTCCCTAACCCAGGGGTCATTGGACTGGGATCAGGAACGGGAGACCGGGCTAATTCACCCCCTCCCAAACCCAGGGGTCAATGGACTGGGCTCAGGAGCGGGAGACCGGGCTAATTCACACCCACCCTAACCCAGGCGTCATTGGACTGGAATCAGGAGCGGGAGACCGTGCTAATTCACCCTCTCCCTATCCCAGGGGTCATTGGACTGGGTTCAGGAGCAGGAGACCGGGCTAATTCACCCCCTCCCTAACACAGGGGTCATTGGACTGGGATCAGGAGCAGGAGACCGGGCTAATTCACCCCCTCCCTAACACAGGGGTCATTGGACTGGGATCAGGAGCAGGAGACCGTGCTAATTCACCCCCTCCCTAATCCAGGTGTCATTGGACTGGGACCAGGAGCAGGAGACCGTGCTAATTCACCCGCTCCCTAACCAAGGGGTCATTGGACTGGGATCAGGAGCAGGAGACCGTGCTAATTCACCCCCTCCCTAACCCAGCGGTCATTGGACTGGGATCAGGAGCGGGAGACCGTGCTAATTCACCCCCTCCCTAACCCAGGGGTCATTGGACTGGGATCAGGAGCGGGAGACCGTGCTAATTCACCCCCTCCCTAACCCAGGGGCCATTGGACTGGGATCAGGAGCGGGAGACCGGGCTAATTCACCCAATCCCTAACACAGGGGTCATTGGACTGGGATCAGGAGCGGGAGACTGGGCTAATTCAGCCCCTCCCTAACACAGGGGTCATTGGACTGGGATCAGGAGCGGGAGACCGGGCTTATTCACGCCCTCCCTAACCCAGAGTTCATTGGACTGGGATCAGGAGAGGGAGACCGGACTAATTCACCCCCTCCCTAACCCAGGGGTCATCGGACTGGGATCAGGAGCGGGAGGCCGGGCTAATTCACCCGCTCCCGAACCCAGGGGTCATTGGACTTGGATCAGGAGCAGGAGACCGGGGTAATTCACCCGCTCCCTAACCCAGGGGTCATTGGACTGGGATCAGGAGCGGGAGACCGGGCTAATTCACCCCCTCCCTAACCCAGGGGTCAATGGACTGGGATCAGGAGCGGGAGACCGGGCTTATTCACACCCTCCCTAACCCAGGGGTCATTGGACTGGGATCAGGAGCGGGAGACCGTGCTAATTCATCCCGTCCCTAACCCAGGGATCATTGGACTGGGATCAGGAGCGGGAGACCGTGCTAATTCACCCCCTCCCTAACCCAGGGGTCATTGGACTGGGATCAGGAGCGGTAGACCGTGCTAATTCACCCCCACCCTAACTCAGGCGTCATTGGACTGGGATCAGGAGCGGGAGACCGTGATAATTCACCCTCTCCCTATCCCCGGTGTCTTTGGACTGGGATCAGGAGCAGGAGACAGGGCTAATTCACGCCCTCCCTAACACAGGGGACATTGGACTGGGGTCTGGAGCAGGAGACCGGGCTAATTCACCCCCTCCCTAACCCAGGGGTCATTGGAATGGGATCAGGAGCAGGAGACCGTGCTAATTCACCCCCTCCCTAACCCTGGGGTCATTGGACTGGGATCAGCAGCAGGAGACAGTGCTAATTCACCCCCTCCCAAACCCAGCGGTCATTGGACTGGGATCAGGAGCAGGAGTCCGTGATAATTCACCACCTCGCTAACCCAGGGATCATTGGACTGGGATCAGGAGCAGGAGACCGGGCAAATTCAACCCCTCCCTAACCCAGGGGTTATTGGACTGGGATCAGGAGCAGGAGACCGTGCTAATTCAGCCCCTCCCTAACCCAGGGATCATTGGACAGGTAACAGGAGCGGGAGACCATGCTAATTCACCCGCTCCCTAACACAGGGGTCATTGGACTGGGATCAGGAGCGGGAGACCGTGCTAATTCACCCCCTCCCTAACCCAGGGGTCATTGGACTGGGATCAGGAGCAGGAGACCGGGCTAATTCACCCCCTCCCTAACCCAGGGGTCATTGGACTGGGATCAGGAGCAGGAGACCGGGCTAATTCACCCCCTCCCTAACACAGGGGTCATTGGACTGGGATCAGGAGCGGGAGACCGTGCTAATTCACCCCCTCCCTAACCCAGGGGTCATTGGACTGGGAGCAGGAGCAGGAGACCGGGCTAATTCACCCCCTCGCTAACCCAGGGTTCATTGGACTGTGATCAGGAGCAGGAGACCGGGCTAATTCACCCCCTCCCTAACCCAGGGGTCATTGGAATGGGATCAGGAGCAGGAGACCGTGCTAATTCACCCCCTCCCTAACCCTGGGGTCATTGGACTGGGATCAGCAGCAGGAGACCGTGCTAATTCACCCCTCCCAAACCCAGCGGTCATTGGACTGGGATCAGGAGCAGGAGTCCGTGATAATTCACCACCTCGCTAACCCAGGGATCATTGGACTGGGATCAGGAGCAGGAGACCGGGCAAATTCAACCCCTCCCTAACCCAGGGGTCATTGGACTGGGATCAGGAGCAGGTGACCGTGCTAATTCAGCTGCTCCCTACCCCAGGGATCATTGGACAGGTAACAGGAGCGGGAGACCATGCTAATTCACCCGCTCCCTAACACAGGGGTCATTGGACTGGGATCAGGAGCAGGAGACCGTGCTAATTCACCCCCTCCCTAACCCAGGGGTCATTGGACTGGGATCAGGAGCAGGAGACCGGGCTAATTCACCCCCTCCCTAACCCAGGGGTCATTGGACTGGGATCAGGAGCAGGAGACCGTGCTAATTCACCCCCTCCCTAACTCAGGGGTCATTGGACTGTGATCAGGAGCAGGAGACCGTGCTAATTCACCCCCTCCCTAACACAGGGGTCATTGGACTGTGATCAGGAGCAGGAGACCGGGCTAATAAACCCCCTCCCTAACCCAGGGGTCTTTGGACTGGGATCAGGAGCAGGAGACCGTGCTAATTCACCCCCTCCCTTACCCAGGGATCATTGGACTGGGATCAGGAGCAGGAGACCGGGCTAATTCACCCCCTCCCGAACCCAGTGGTCATTGGACTGTGATCAGGAGCAGGAGACCGTGCTAATTCACCCCCTCCCTAACCCAGCGGTCATTGGACTGGGATCAGGAGCAGGAGACCGTGCTAATTCTCCCCCTCCCTAACCCAGCGGTCATTGGACTGGGATCAGGAGCAGGAGACCGGGCTAATTCACCCCCTCCCTAACCCAGCGATCATTGGACTGGGATCAGGAGCAGGAGACCGTGCAAATTCTCCCCCTCCCTAACCCAGGGGTCATTGGACTGGGATCAGGAGCAGGAGACCGTGCTAATTCACCCCCTCCCGAACCCAGGGTTCATTGGACTGGGATCAGGAGCAGGAGACCGTGCTAATTCACCCCCTCCCTAACCCAGGGGTCATTGGACTGGGATCAGGAGCAGGAGACCGTGCTAATTCACCCCCTCACCAACCCAGGGGTCATTGGACTGGGATCAGGAGCAGGAGACCGGGCTAATTCACCCCCTCCCTAACCCAGGGGTCATTCGACTGGGATCAGGAGCAGGAGACCGGGCAAATTCAACCCCTCCCTAACCCAGGGGTCATTGGACTGGGGTCAGGAGCAGGAGACCGTGCTAATTCACCCCCTCCCTAACCCAGGGGTCATTGGACTGGGATCAGGAGCAGGAGACCGTGCTAATTCACCCCCTCCTTAACTCAGGGGTCATTGGACTGGGATCAGGAGCAGGAGACCGTGCTAATTCACCCCCTCCCTAACCCAGGGGTCATTGGACTGGGATCAGGAGCAGGAGACCGGGCTAATTCACCCCCTCCTTAACTCAGGGGTCATTGGACTGGGATCAGGAGCTGGAGACCGGGCTAATTCACCCCCTCCCTAACCCAGGGCTCATTGGACTGGGATCAGGAGCAGGAGACCGGGCTAATTCACCCCCTCCCTAACCCAGGGGTCATTGGACTGGGATCAGGAGCAGGGGACCGGGCTAATTCACCCATTCCCTACCACAGGGGTCATTGGACTGGGATCAGGAGCAGAAGACCGTGCTAATTCACCCCCTCCGTAACCCAGGGTTCATGGGACTGGGATCAGGAGCAGGAGACCGGGCTAATACACCCCCTCCCTAACCCAGGGGTCATTGGACTGGGATCAGGAGCAGGAGACCGGGCTAATTCACCCCCTCCCTAACCCAGGGGTCATTGGACTGGGATCAGGAGCAGGAGACCGGGCTAATTCACCCCTCCCTAACCCAGGGGTCATTGGACTGGGATCTGGAGCTGGAGACCGGGCTAATTCACCCCCTCCCTAACCCAGGGGTCATTGGACTGGGATCAGGAGCAGGAGACCGGGCTAATTCACCCCCTCCCTAACCCAGGGGTTATTGGACTGGGATCAGGAGCAGGAGACCGGGCTAATTCCCCCCCTCCCTAACCCAGGGATCATTGGACTGGGATCAGGTGCAGGAGACCGGGCTAATTCACCCCTTCCCTAACCCAGGGGTCATTGGACTGGGATCAGGAGCAGGAGAACGTGCTAATTCACCCCCTCCCTATCCCAGGGATCATTGGACTGGGATCAGGAGCAGGAGACCGTGCTAATTCACCCCCTTCCTAACCCAGGGGTCATTTGCCTGTGATCAGGAGCAGGAGACCGGGCTAATTCACCCCCTCCCTAACCCAGGGCTCATTGGACTGGGATCAGGAGCAGCAGACCGGGCTAATTCACCCCCTCCCTAACACAGGGGTCATTGGACTGGGATCAGGAGAAGGAGACCGGGCTAATTCACCCCCTCCCTAACCCAGGGGTCATTGGACTGGGATCAGGAGCAGGAGACCGGACTAATTCAACCCCTCCCTAACCCAGGAATCATTGGACTGGGATCAGGAGAAGGAGACCGGGCTAATTCACCCCTCCCTTACCCAGGGGTCATTGGACTGGGTTCAGGAGCAGGAGACCGGGCCAATTCACCCGCTCCCTAACCCAGTGGTCATTGGACTGGGATCAGGAGCAGGAGACTGTGCAAATTCACCCCCTCCCTTACCCAGGGGTCATTGGACTGGGATCAGGAGCAGGAGACTGTGCAAATTCACCCCCTCCCTTACCCAGGGGTCATTGGACTGGGATCAGGAGCAGGAGACCGTGCTAATTCACGCCCTCCCTAACCCAGGGGTCATTGGACTGTGATCAGGAGCAGGAGACCGGGCTAATTCAGCCCCTTCCTAACCCAGGGTTCATTGGACTGGGATCAGGAGCAGGAGACCGTGCTAATTCACCCTCTCCCTATCCCCGGTGTCTTTGGACTGGGATCAGGAGCAGGAGACAGGGCTAATTCACCCCCTCCCTAACACAGGGGACATTGGACTGGGGTCTGGAGCAGGAGACCGGGCTAATTCACGCCCTCCCTAACCCAGGGGTCATTGGACTGTGATCAGGAGCAGGAGACCGGGCTAATTCAGCCCCTTCCTAACCCAGGGGTCATTGGACTGGGATCAGGAGCGGTAGACCGTGCTAATTCACCCCCACCCTAACTCAGGCGTCATTGGACTGGGATCAGGAGCGGGAG
Source organism: Somniosus microcephalus (assembly GCF_052327205.1). Lineage (NCBI taxonomy): Eukaryota > Metazoa > Chordata > Chondrichthyes > Squaliformes > Somniosidae > Somniosus > Somniosus microcephalus. The sequence goes on along the minus strand of NW_028225181.1, from coordinate 25,390,874 downwards.
ACCGTGATAATTCACCCTCTCCCTATCCCCGGTGTCTTTGGACTGGGATCAGGAGCAGGAGACAGGGCTAATTCACCCCCTCCCTAACACAGGGGACATTGGACTGGGGTCTGGAGCAGGAGACCGGGCTAATTCACCCCCTCCCTAACCCAGGGGTCATTGGAATGGGATCAGGAGCAGGAGACCGTGCTAATTCACCCCCTCCCTAACCCTGGGGTCATTGGACTGGGATCAGCAGCAGGAGACAGTGCTAATTCACCCCCTCCCAAACCCAGCGGTCATTGGACTGGGATCAGGAGCAGGAGTCCGTGATAATTCACCACCTCGCTAACCCAGGGATCATTGGACTGGGATCAGGAGCAGGAGACCGGGCAAATTCAACCCCTCCCTAACCCAGGGGTTATTGGACTGGGATCAGGAGCAGGAGACCGTGCTAATTCAGCCCCTCCCTAACCCAGGGATCATTGGACAGGTAACAGGAGCGGGAGACCATGCTAATTCACCCGCTCCCTAACACAGGGGTCATTGGACTGGGATCAGGAGCGGGAGACCGTGCTAATTCACCCCCTCCCTAACCCAGGGGTCATTGGACTGGGATCAGGAGCAGGAGACCGGGCTAATTCACCCCCTCCCTAACCCAGGGGTCATTGGACTGGGATCAGGAGCAGGAGACCGGGCTAATTCACCCCCTCCCTAACACAGGGGTCATTGGACTGGGATCAGGAGCGGGAGACCGTGCTAATTCACCCCCTCCCTAACCCAGGGGTCATTGGACTGGGAGCAGGAGCAGGAGACCGGGCTAATTCACCCCCTCCCTAACCCAGGGGTCATTGGAATGGGATCAGGAGCAGGAGACCGTGCTAATTCACCCCCTCCCTAACCCTGGGGTCATTGGACTGGGATCAGCAGCAGGAGACCGTGCTAATTCACCCCTCCCAAACCCAGCGGTCATTGGACTGGGATCAGGAGCAGGAGTCCGTGATAATTCACCACCTCGCTAACCCAGGGATCATTGGACTGGGATCAGGAGCAGGAGACCGGGCAAATTCAACCCCTCCCTAACCCAGGGGTCATTGGACTGGGATCAGGAGCAGGAGACCGGGCTAATTCAGCTGCTCCCGACCCCAGGGATCATTGGACAGGTAACAGGAGCGGGAGACCATGCTAATTCACCCGCTCCCTAACACAGGGGTCATTGGACTGGGATCAGGAGCAGGAGACCGGGCTAATTCACCCCCTCCCTAACCCAGGGGTCATTGGACTGGGATCAGGAGCAGGAGACCGTGCTAATTCACCCCCTCCCTAACCCAGGGGTCATTGGACTGGGATCAGGAGCAGGAGACCGTGCTAATTCACCCCCTCCCTAACTCAGGGGTCATTGGACTGTGATCAGGAGCAGGAGACCGGGCTAATAAACCCCCTCCCTAACCCAGGGGTCTTTGGACTGGGATCAGGAGCAGGAGACCGTGCTAATTCACCCCCTCCCTTACCCAGGGATCATTGGACTGGGATCAGGAGCAGGAGACCGGGCTAATTCACCCCCTCCCGAACCCAGTGGTCATTGGACTGTGATCAGGAGCAGGAGACCGTGCTAATTCACCCCCTCCCTAACCCAGCGGTCATTGGACTGGGATCAGGAGCAGGAGACCGGGCTAATTCACCCCCTCCCTAACCCAGCGATCATTGGACTGGGATCAGGAGCAGGAGACCGTGCAAATTCTCCCCCTCCCTAACCCAGGGGTCATTGGACTGGGATCAGGAGCAGGAGACCGTGCTAATTCACCCCCTCCCGAACCCAGGGTTCATTGGACTGGGATCAGGAGCAGGAGACCGTGCTAATTCACCCCCTCCCTAACCCAGGGGTCATTGGACTGGGATCAGGAGCAGGAGACCGTGCTAATTCACCCCCTCACCAACCCAGGGGTCATTGGACTGGGATCAGGAGCAGGAGACCGGGCTAATTCACCCCCTCCCTAACCCAGGGGTCATTCGACTGGGATCAGGAGCAGGAGACCGGGCAAATTCAACCCCTCCCTAACCCAGGGGTCATTGGACTGGGGTCAGGAGCAGGAGACCGTGCGAATTCACCCCCTCCTTAACTCAGGGGTCATTGGACTGGGATCAGGAGCTGGAGACCGGGCTAATTCACCCCCTCCCTAACCCAGGGCTCATTGGACTGGGATCAGGAGCAGGAGACCGGGCTAATTCACCCCCTCCCTAACCCAGGGGTCATTGGACTGGGATCAGGAGCAGGGGACCGGGCTAATTCACCCATTCCCTACCACAGGGGTCATTGGACTGGGATCAGGAGCAGAAGACCGTGCTAATTCACCCCCTCCGTAACCCAGGGTTCATGGGACTGGGATCAGGAGCAGGAGACCGGGCTAATACACCCCCTCCCTAACCCAGGGGTCATTGGACTGGGATCAGGAGCAGGAGACCGGGCTAATTCACCCCCTCCCTAACCCAGGGGTCATTGGACTGGGATCAGGAGCAGGAGACCGGGCTAATTCACCCCTCCCTAACCCAGGGGTCATTGGACTGGGATCTGGAGCTGGAGACCGGGCTAATTCACCCCCTCCCTAACCCAGGGGTCATTGGACTGGGATCAGGAGCAGGAGACCGGGCTAATTCACCCCCTCCCTAACCCAGGGGTTATTGGACTGGGATCAGGAGCAGGAGACCGGGCTAATTCACCCCCTCCCTAACCCAGGGATCATTGGACTGGGATCAGGTGCAGGAGACCGGGCTAATTCACCCCTTCCCTAACCCAGGGGTCATTGGACTGGGATCAGGAGCAGGAGAACGTGCTAATTCACCCCCTCCCTATCCCAGGGATCATTGGACTGGGATCAGGAGCAGGAGACCGTGCTAATTCACCCCCTTCCTAACCCAGGGGTCATTTGCCTGTGATCAGGAGCAGGAGACCGGGCTAATTCACCCCCTCCCTAACCCAGGGCTCATTGGACTGGGATCAGGAGCAGCAGACCGGGCTAATTCACCCCCTCCCTAACACAGGGGTCATTGGACTGGGATCAGGAGAAGGAGACCGGGCTAATTCACCCCCTCCCTAACCCAGGGGTCATTGGACTGGGATCAGGAGCAGGAGACCGGACTAATTCAACCCCTCCCTAACCCAGGAATCATTGGACTGGGATCAGGAGAAGGAGACCGGGCTAATTCACCCCTCCCTTACCCAGGGGTCATTGGACTGGGTTCAGGAGCAGGAGACCGGGCCAATTCACCCGCTCCCTAACCCAGTGGTCATTGGACTGGGATCAGGAGCAGGAGACTGTGCAAATTCACCCCCTCCCTTACCCAGGGGTCATTGGACTGGGATCAGGAGCAGGAGACTGTGCAAATTCACCCCCTCCCTTACCCAGGGGTCATTGGACTGGGATCAGGAGCAGGAGACCGTGCTAATTCACGCCCTCCCTAACCCAGGGGTCATTGGACTGTGATCAGGAGCAGGAGACCGGGCTAATTCAGCCCCTTCCTAACCCAGGGTTCATTGGACTGGGATCAGGAGCAGGAGACCGTGCTAATTCACCCCCTCCCTAACCCAGGGGTCATTGGACTGGGATCAGGAGCAGGAGACCGTGCTAATTCACCCCCTCGCTAACCCAGGGATCATTGGACTGGCATCAGGAGCAGGAGACCGTGCTAATTCACCCCCTCGCTAACCCAGGGATCATTGGACTGGCATCAGGAGCAGGAGACCGGGCTAATTCAGCTCCTCCCTAACCCAGGGGTCATTGGACTGGGATCAGGAGCAGGAGACCGGGCTAATTCACCCCCTCCCTAACCCAGGGGTCATTGGACTGGGATCAGGAGCAGGAGACCGTGCTAAATCACCCCCTCCCTAACCCAGGGGTCATTGGACTGGGATCAGGAGCAGGAGACCATGCTAATTCAACCGCTCCCTAACACAGGGGTCATTGGACTGGGATCAGGAGCAGGAGACCTGTATAATTCACCCCCTCCCTAACCAAGGAGTCATTGGACTGGGATCAGGAGCAGGAGACCGTGCTAATTCACCCACTCCCTAACGCAGGTGTCATTGGATTGGGATCAGGAGCGGGAGAACGTGCTAATTCACCCCCTCCCTAACCCAGGGGTCATTGGACTGGGATCAGGAGCGGGAGACCGGGTTAATTCACCCCCTCCCTAACACAGGGGTCATTGGACTGGGATCAGGAGCGGGAGACCGGGCTAATTCACCCCCTCCCTAACACAGGGGTCATTGGACTGGGATCAGGAGCGGGAGACCGGGCTAATTCACCCCCTCCCTAACACAGGGGTCATTGGACTGGGATCAGGAGCGGGAGACCGGGCTTATTCACGCCCTCCCTAACCCAGGGGTCATTGGACTGGGATCAGGAGCGGGAGACCGGGCTAATTCAACCCCTCCCTAACCCAGGGGTCATCGGACTGGGATCAGGAGCGGGAGGCCGGGCTAATTCACCCGCTCCCTAACCCAGGGGTCATTGGACTGGGATCAGGAACGGGAGACCGGGCTAATTCACCCCCTCCCAAACCCAGGGGTCAATGGACTGGGCTCAGGAGCGGGAGACCGGGCTAATTCACACCCACCCTAACCCAGGCGTCATTGGACTGGAATCAGGAGCGGGAGACCGTGCTAATTCACCCTCTCCCTATCCCAGGGGTCATTGGACTGGGTTCAGAAGCAGGAGACCGGGCTAATTCACCCCCTCCCTAACACAGGGGTCATTGGACTGGGATCAGGAGCAGGAGACCGGGCTAATTCACCCCCTCCCTAACACAGGGGTCATTGGACTGGGATCAGGAGCAGGAGACCGTGCTAATTCACCCCCTCCCTAATCCAGGTGTCATTGGACTGGGACCAGGAGCAGGAGACCGTGCTAATTCACCCGCTCCCTAACCAAGGGGTCATTGGACTGGGATCAGGAGCAGGAGACCGTGCTAATTCACCCCCTCCCTAACCCAGCGGTCATTGGACTGGGATCAGGAGCGGGAGACCGTGCTAATTCACCCCCTCCCTAACCCAGGGGTCATTGGACTGGGATCAGGAGCGGGAGACCGTGCTAATTCACCCCCTCCCTAACCCAGGGGCCATTGGACTGGGATCAGGAGCGGGAGACCGGGCTAATTCACCCAATCCCTAACACAGGGGTCATTGGACTGGGATCAGGAGCGGGAGACTGGGCTAATTCAGCCCCTCCCTAACACAGGGGTCATTGGACTGGGATCAGGAGCGGGAGACCGGGCTTATTCACGCCCTCCCTAACCCAGAGGTCATTGGACTGGGATCAGGAGAGGGAGACCGGACTAATTCACCCCCTCCCTAACCCAGGGGTCATCGGACTGGGATCAGGAGCGGGAGGCCGGGCTAATTCACCCGCTCCCGAACCCAGGGGTCATTGGACTTGGATCAGGAGCAGGAGACCGGGGTAATTCACCCGCTCCCTAACCCAGGGGTCATTGGACTGGGATCAGGAGCGGGAGACCGGGCTAATTCACCCCCTCCCTAACCCAGGGGTCAATGGACTGGGATCAGGAGCGGGAGACCGGGCTAATTCACACCCTCCCTAACCCAGGGGTCATTGGACTGGGATCAGGAGCGGGAGACCGTGCTAATTCATCCCGTCCCTAACCCAGGGATCATTGGACTGGGATCAGGAGCGGGAGACCGTGCTAATTCACCCCCTCCCTAACCCAGGGGTCATTGGACTGGGATCAGGAGCGGTAGACCGTGCTAATTCACCCCCACCCTAACTCAGGCGTCATTGGACTGGGATCAGGAGCGGGAGACCGTGATAATTCACCCTCTCCCTATCCCCGGTGTCTTTGGACTGGGATCAGGAGCAGGAGACAGGGCTAATTCACCCCCTCCCTAACACAGGGGACATTGGACTGGGGTCTGGAGCAGGAGACCGGGCTAATTCACCCCCTCCCTAACCCAGGGGTCATTGGAATGGGATCAGGAGCAGGAGACCGTGCTAATTCACCCCCTCCCTAACCCTGGGGTCATTGGACTGGGATCAGCAGCAGGAGACAGTGCTAATTCACCCCCTCCCAAACCCAGCGGTCATTGGACTGGGATCAGGAGCAGGAGTCCGTGATAATTCACCACCTCGCTAACCCAGGGATCATTGGACTGGGATCAGGAGCAGGAGACCGGGCAAATTCAACCCCTCCCTAACCCAGGGGTTATTGGACTGGGATCAGGAGCAGGAGACCGTGCTAATTCAGCCCCTCCCTAACCCAGGGATCATTGGACAGGTAACAGGAGCGGGAGGCCGGGCTAATTCACCCGCTCCCTAACACAGGGGTCATTGGACTGGGATCAGGAGCGGGAGACCGTGCTAATTCACCCCCTCCCTAACCCAGGGGTCATTGGACTGGGATCAGGAGCAGGAGACCGGGCTAATTCACCCCCTCCCTAACTCAGGGGTCATTGGACTGGGATCAGGAGCAGGAGACCGGGCTAATTCACCCCCTCCCTAACCCAGGGGTCATTGGAATGGGATCAGGAGCAGGAGACCGTGCTAATTCACCCCCTCCCTAACTCAGGGGTCATTGGACTGGGATCAGCAGCAGGAGACCGTGCTAATTCACCCCCTCCCTAACCCTGGGGTCATTGGACTGGGATCAGCAGCAGGAGACCGTGCTAATTCACCCCTCCCAAACCCAGCGGTCATTGGACTGGGATCAGGAGCAGGAGTCCGTGATAATTCACCACCTCGCTAACCCAGGGATCATTGGACTGGGATCAGGAGCAGGAGACCGGGCAAATTCAACCCCTCCCTAACCCAGGGGTCATTGGACTGGGATCAGGAGCAGGTGACCGTGCTAATTCACCTGCTCCCTACCCCAGGGATCATTGGACAGGTAACAGGAGCGGGAGACCATGCTAATTCACCCGCTCCCTAACACAGGGGTCATTGGACTGGGATCAGGAGCAGGAGACCGTGCTAATTCACCCCCTCCCTAACCCAGGGGTCATTGGACTGGGATCAGGAGCAGGAGACCGGGCTAATTCACCCCCTCCCTAACCCAGGGGTCTTTGGACTGGGATCAGGAGCAGGAGACCGGGCTAATAAACCCCCTCCCTAACCCAGGGGTCTTTGGACTGTGATCAGGAGCAGGAGACCGGGCTAATAAACCCCCTCCCTAACCCAGGGGTCTTTGGACTGGGATCAGGAGCAGGAGACCGTACTAATTCACCCCCTCCCTTACCCAGGGGTCATTGGACTGGGATCAGGAGCAGGAGACCGGGCTAATTCACCCCCTCCCAAACCCAGGGGTCATTGGACTGGGATCAGGAGTAGCAGACCGGGTAATTCACCCCCTCCCTAACCCAGGGGTCATTGGACTGGGATCAGGAGCAGGAGACCGTGCTAATTCTCCCCCTCCCTAACCCAGGGATCATTGGACTGGGATCAGGAGCAGGAGACCGTGCTAATTCACCCTCTCCCTAACCCAGGGGTCATTGGACTGGGATCAGGAGCGGGAGACCGTGCTAATTCTCCCCCTCCCTAACCCAGGGATCATTGGACTGGGATCAGGAGCGGGAGACCGGGCTAATTCACCCCTTCCCAAAACCAGGGGTAATTGCACTGGGATCAGGAGCGGGAGACCGTGCTAATTCACCCCCACCCTAATCCAGGGGTCATTGGACAGGGATCAGGATCGGGAGACCGTGCTAATTCACCTTCTCCCTATCCCAGGGGTCATTGGACTGGGATCAGGAGCAGTAGACCGGGCTAATTCACCCCCTCCCTAACCCAGGGGTCATTGGACTGGGATCAGGAGCAGGAGACCGGGCTAATTCACCCCTCCCTTACCCAGGGGTCATTGGACTGTGATCAGGAGCAGGAGACCGGGCTAATTCAGCCCCTTCCTAACCCAGGGGTCATTGGACTGGGATCAGGAGCAGGAGACCGTGCTAATTCACACCCTCGCGAACCCAGGGATCATTGGACTGGCATCAGGAGCAGGAGACCGGGCTAATTCAACTCCTCCCTAACCCAGGGGTCATTGGACTGGGATCAGGAGCAGGAGACCGGGCTAATTCACCCCCTCCCTAACCCAGGGGTCATTGGACTGGGATCAGGAGCAGGAGACCGGGCTAATTCACCACCTCCTAACCCAGTGGTCATTGGACTGGGATCAGGAGCAGGAGGCCGGGCTAATTCACCCCCTACCTAACCCAGGGGTCATTGGACTGGGATCAGGAGCAGGAGACCGTGCTAATTCACACCCTCCCTAACCCAGGGGTCATTGGACTGGGATCAGGAGCAGGAGGCCGTGCTAATTCACCCCCTCCCTATCCCAGGGGTCATTGGACTGGGATCAGGAGCAGGAGACCGTGCTAATTCACCCCCTCCCTAACCCAGGGGTCATTTGACTGGGATCAGCAGCAGGAGACCGTGCTAATTCACCCCCTCCCTAACCCAGGGGTCATTGGACTGGGATCAGGAGCAGGAGACCGTGCTAATTCACCCCCTCCCTAACCCAGGGTTCATTGGACTGGGATCAGGAGCAGGAGACCGGGCTAATTCACCCCCTCCCTAACCCAGGGGTCATTGGACTGGGATCAGGAGCAGGAGACCGTGCTAATTCACCACCTCCTAACACAGTGGTCATTGGACTGGGATCAGGAGCAGGAGGCCGGGCTAATTCACCCCCTCCCTCACCCAGGGGTCATTGGACTGGGATCAGGAGCAGGAGACCGTGCTAATTTACCCCCTCCCTAACCCAGGGGTCATTGGACTGGGATCAGGAGCAGGAGACCGTGCTAATTCACCCCCTCCCTAACCCAGGGGTCATTGGACTGGGATCAGGAGCAGGAGACCGTGTTAATTCAGCCCCTCCCTAACCCAGGGGTCATTGGACTGGGATAAGGAGCAGGAGACCGTGCTAATTCACCCCCTCCCTAACCCAGGGGACATTGGAGTGGGATCAGGAGCAGGAGACCTGTATAATTCAGCCCCTCCCTAACCCAGGGGTCATTGGACTGGGATCAGGAGCGGGAGACCGTGCTACTTCACCCGCTCCCTAACACAGGGTTCATTGGACAGGGATCAGGGGCGGGAGACCGTGCTAATTCAACCCCTCCCTAACCCAGGGGTCATTGGACTGGGATCTGGAGCGGGAGACCGTGCTAATTCACCCTCTCCATAACCCAGGGGTCGTTGGACTGGGATCAGGAGCAGGAGACCGGGCTAATTGACCCACTCCCGAACCCAGGGATCATTGGACTGGGATCAGGAGCAGGAGACCGGGCTAATTCACCCCCTCCCTAACCCAGTGGTCATTGGACTGTGATCAGGAGCAGGAGACCGTGCTAATTCACCCCCTCCCTAACCCAGCGGTCATTGGACTGGGATCAGGAGCAGGAGACCGTGCTAATTCTCCCCCTCCCTAACCCAGCGGTCATTGGACTGGGATCAGGAGCAGGAGACCGGGCTAATTCACCCCCTCCCTAACCCAGCGATCATTGGACTGGGATCAGGAGCAGGAGACCGTGCAAATTCTCCCCTCCCTAACCCAGGGGTCATTGGACTGGGATCAGGAGCAGGAGACCGTGCTAATTCACCCCCTCCCGAACCCAGGGGTCATTGGACTGGGATCAGGAGCAGGAGACCGTGCTAATTCACCCCCTCCCTAACCCAGGGGTCATTGGACTGGGATCAGGAGCAGGAGACCGTGCTAATTCACCCCCTCACCAACCCAGGGGTCATTGGACTGGGATCAGGAGCAGGAGACCGTGCTAATTCACCCCCTCCCTAACCCAGGGGTCATTGGACTGGGATCAGGAGCAGGAGACCGTGCGAATTCACCCCCTCCTTAACTCAGGGGTCATTGGACTGGGATCAGGAGCAGGAGACCGGGCTAATTCACCCCCTCCCTAACCCAGGGCTCATTGGACTGGGATCAGGAGCAGGAGACCGGGCTAATTCACCCCCTCCCTAACCCAGGGGTCATTGGACTGGGATCAGGAGCAGGGGACCGGGCTAATTCACCCACTCCCTACCACAGGGGTCATTGGACTGGGATCAGGAGCAGAAGACCGTGCTAATTCACCCGCTCCCTAACCCAGGGTTCATTGGACTGGGATCAGAAGCAGGAGACCGGGCTAATTCACCCCCTCCCTAACCCAGGGGTCATTGGACTGGGATCAGGAGCAGGAGACCCGGCTAATTCACCCCTCCCTAACCCAGGGGTCATTGGACTGGGATCTGGAGCTGGAGACCGGGCTAATTCACCCCCTCCCTAACCCAGGGGTCATTGGACTGGGATCAGGAGCAGGAGACCGGGCTAATTCACCCCCTCCCTAACCCAGGGGTTATTGGACTGGGATCAGGAGCAGGAGACCGGGCTAATTCACCCCCTCCCTAACCCAGGGTTCATTGGACTGGGATCAGGTGCAGGAGACCGGGCTAATTCACCCCTTCCCTAACCCAGGGGTCATTGGACTGGGATCAGGAGCAGGAGAACGTGCTAATTCACCCCCTCCCTATCCCAGGGATCATTGGACTGGGATCAGGAGCAGGAGACCGTGCTAATTCACCCCCTTCCTAACCCAGGGGTCATTTGCCTGTGATCAGGAGCAGCAGACCGTGCTAATTCACCCCCTCCCTAACTCAGGGGTCCTTTGAATGGGATCAGGAGCAGGAGACCGTGCTAATTCACCCCCTCCCTAACCCAGGGCTCATTGGACTGGGATCAGGAGCAGGAGACCGGGCTAATAAACCCCCTCCCTAACACAGGGGTCATTGGACTGGGATCAGGAGAAGGAGACCGGGCTAATTCACCCCCTCCCTAACCCAGGAATCATTGGACTGGGATCAGGAGAAGGAGACCGGGCTAATTCACCCCTCCCTTACCCAGGGGTCATTGGACTGGGTTCAGGAGCAGGAGACCGGGCCAATTCACCCGCTCCCTAACCCAGTGGTCATTGGACTGGGATCAGGAGCAGGAGACTGTGCAAATTCACCCCCTCACTTACCCAGGGGTCATTGGACTGGGATCAGGAGCAGGAGACTGTGCAAATTCACCCCCTCCCTTACCCAGGGGTCATTGGACTGGGATCAGGAGCAGGAGACCGTGCTAATTCACGCCCTCCCTAACCCAGGGGTCATTGGACTGTGATCAGGAGCAGGAGACCGGGCTAATTCAGCCCCTTCCTAACCCAGGGTTCATTGGACTGGGATCAGGAGCAGGAGACCGTGCTAATTCACCCCCTCCCTAACCCAGGGGTCATTGGACTGGGATCAGGAGCAGGAGACCGTGCTAATTCACCCCCTCGCTAACCCAGGGATCATTGGACTGGCATCAGGAGCAGGAGACCGTGCTAATTCACCCCCTCGCTAACCCAGGGATCATTGGACTGGCATCAGGAGCAGGAGACCGGGCTAATTCAGCTCCTCCCTCACCCAGGGGTCATTGGACTGGGATCAGGAGCAGGAGACCGGGCTAATTCACCCCCTCCCTAACCCAGGGGTCATTGGACTGGGATCAGGAGCAGGAGACCGTGCTAATTCACCCCCTCCCTAACCCAGGGGTCATTGGACTGGGATCAGGAGCAGGAGACCGTGCTAATTCACCCCCTCCCTAACCCAGGGGTCATTGGACTGGGATCAGGAGCAGGAGACCGTGCTAATTCACCCACTCCCTAACCCAGGGGTCATTGGACTGGGATCAGGAGCAGGAGACCGTGCTAATTCACCCGCTCCCTAACCCACGGGTCATTGGACTGTGATCAGGAGCAGGAGACCGTGCTAATTCACCCGCTCCCTAACCAAGGAGTCATTGGACTGGGATCAGGAGCAGGAGACTGTGCTAATTCACCCACTCCCTAACGCAGGTGTCATTGGATTGGGATCAGGAGCGGGAGAACGTGCTAATTCACCCCCTCCCTAACCCAGGGGTCATTGGACTGGGATCAGGAGCGGGAGACCGTGCTAATTCACCCCCTCCCTAACCCATGGGTCATTGGACTGGGATCAGGAGCGGGAGACCGTGTTAATTCACCCCCTCCCTAACACAGGGGTCATTGGACTGGGATCAGGAGCGGGAGACCGGGCTAATTCACCCCCTCCCTAACACAGGGGTCATTGGACTGGGATCAGGAGCGGGAGACCGGTCTTATTCACGCCCTCCCTAACCCAGGGGTCATTGGACTGGGATCAGGAGCGGGAGACCGGGCTAATTCAACCCCTCCCTAACCCAGGGGTCATCGGACTGGTATCAGGAGCGGGAGGCCGGGCTAATTCACCCGCTCCCTAACCCAGGGTTCATTGGACTGGGATCAGGAACGGGAGACCGGGCTAATTCACCCCCTCCCAAACCCAGGGGTCAATGGACTGGGCTCAGGAGCGGGAGACCGGGCTAATTCACACCCTCCCTAACCCAGGGGTCATTGGACTGGGATCAGGAGCGGTAGACCGTGCTAATTCACCCCCACCCTAACCCAGGCGTCATTGGACTGGAATCAGGAGCGGGAGACCGTGCTAATTCACCCTCTCCCTATCCCAGGGGTCATTGGACTGGGATCAGGAGCAGGAGACCGTGCTAATTCACCCCCTCCCTAACCCAGGGGTCATTGGACTGGGATCTGGAGCAGGAGACCGGGCTAATTCACCCCCTCCCTAACACAGGGGTCATTGGACTGGGATCAGGAGCAGGAGACCGGGCTAATTCACACCCTCCCTAACACAGGGGTCATTGGACTGGGATCAGGAGCAGGAGACCGTGCTAATTCACCCCCTCCCTAATCCAGGTGTCATTGGACTGGGACCAGGAGCAGGAGACCGTGCTAATTCACCCGCTCCCTAACCAAGGGGTCATTGGACTGGGATCAGGAGCAGGAGACCGTGCTAATTCACCCCCTCCCTAACCCAGCGGTCATTGGACTGGGATCAGGAGCGGGAGACCGTGCTAATTCACCCCCTCCCTAACCCAGGGGTCATTGGACTGGGATCAGGAGCGGGAGACCGTGCTAATTCACCCCCTCCCTAACCCAGGGGCCATTGGACTGGGATCAGGAGCGGGAGACCGGGCTAATTCACCCAATCCCTAACACAGGGGTCATTGGACTGGGATCAGGAGCGGGAGACTGGGCTAATTCAGCCCCTCCCTAACACAGGGGTCATTGGACTGGGATCAGGAGCGGGAGACCGGGCTTAATCACGCCCTCCCTAACCCAGGGGTCATTGGACTGGGATCAGGAGAGGGAGACCGGACTAATTCACCCCCTCCCTAACCCAGGGGTCATCGGACTGGGATCAGGAGCGGGAGGCCGGGCTAATTCACCCGCTCCCGAACCCAGGGGTCATTGGACTTGGATCAGGAGCGGGAGACCGGGGTAATTCACCCGCTCCCTAACCCAGGGGTCATTGGACTGGGATCAGGAGCGGGAGACCGGGCTAATTCACCCCGTCCCTAACCCAGGGGTCATTGGACTGGGATCAGGAGCGGGAGACCGTGCTAATTCACCCCCTCCCTAACCCAGGGGTCATTGGACTGGGATCAGGAGCGGTAGACCGTGCTAATTCACCCCCACCCTAACTCAGGCGTCATTGGACTGGGATCAGGAGCGGGAGACCGTGATAATTCACCCTCTCCCTATCCCCGGTGTCTTTGGACTGGGATCAGGAGCAGGAGACAGGGCTAATTCACCCCCTCCCTAACACAGGGGACATTGGACTGGGGTCAGGAGCAGGAGACCGGGCTAATTCACCCCCTCCCTAACCCAGGGGTCATTGGAATGGGATCAGGAGCAGGAGACCGTGCTAATTCACCCCCTCCCTAACCCTGGGGTCATTGGACTGGGATCAGCAGCAGGAGACCGTGCTAATTCACCCCCTCCCAAACCCAGCGGTCATTGGACTGGGATCAGGAGCAGGAGTCCGTGATAATTCACCACCTCGCTAACCCAGGGATCATTGGACTGGGATCAGGAGCAGGAGACCGGGCAAATTCAACCCCTCCCTAACCCAGGGGTCATTGGACTGGGATCAGGAGCAGGAGACCGTGCTAATTCAGCCCCTCGCTAACCCAGGGGTCATTGGACTGGGATCAGGAGCAGGAGACCGGGCTAATTCAACCCCTCCCAAACACAAGGGTCATTGGACTGGGATCAGGAGCAGGAGACCGGGCTAATTCACCCCCTCCCTAACCCAGGGGTCATTGGACTGGGATCAGGAGCAGGAGACCGGGCTAATTCACCACCTCCCTAACCCAGGGGTCATTGGGCTGGGATCAGGAGCAGGAGGCCGGGCTAATTCACCCCCTCCCTAACCCAGGGGTCATTGGACTGGGATCAGGAGCAGGAGACCGTGCTAATTCACCCCCTCCCTAACGCACGGGTTATTGGACTGGGATCAGGAGCAGGAGGCCGGGCTAATTCACCCCCTCCCTAACCCAGGGGTCATTGGACTGGGATCAGGAGCAGGAGACCGTGCTAATTCACCCCCTCCCTAACGCACGGGTTATTGGACTGGGATCAGGAGCAGGACACCGTGCTAATTCACCCCCTCCCTAACCCAGGGGTCATTGGACTGGGATCAGGAGCAGGAGACCGTGCTAATTCACCCCCTCCCTACACCAGGGGTCATTGGACTGGGATCAAGAGCAGGAGACCGTGCTAATTCACCCCCTCCCTAACCCAGGGTTCATTGGACTGGGATCAGGAGCAGGAGACCAGTATAATTCTCCCCCTCCCTAACCCAGGGTTCATTGGACTGGGATCAGGAGCAGGAGACCGTGCTAATTCACCCGCTCCCTAACCCAGGGGTCATTGGACTGGGTACAGGAGCGGGAGACCGTGCTAATTCACCCACTCCCTAACCCAGGGGTCATTGGACTGGGATCAGGAGTGGGAGACCGCGCTAATTCACCTCCTCCCTAACCCAGGGGTCATTGGACTGGGATCAGGAGCGGGAGACCGTGCTAATCCACCCTCTCCATAACCCAGGGGTCATTGGACTGGTATCAGGAGCAGGAGACCGGGCTAATTGACCCCCTCCCTAACCCAGGGGTCATTGGACTGGGATCAGGAGCAGGAGGCCGGGCTATTGCACCCCCTCCCTAACCCAGGGGTCATTGGACTGTGATCAGGAGCAGGAGACCGGGCTAATAAACCCCCTCCCTAACCCAGGGGTCATTGGACAGGGATCAGGAGCAGGAGACCGTGCTAATTCACCCCCTCCCTAACCCAGGGGTCATTGGACTGTGATCAGGAGCAGGAGGCCGTGCTAATTCACCCCCTCCCTAACCCAGGGGTCATTGGACTGGGATCAGGAGCAGGAGGCCGTGCTAATTCAACCCCTCCCTAACCCAGGGGCCATTGGACTGGGATCAGGAGCAGGAGACCGGGCTTATTCATCCCCTCCCTAACCCAGGGGTCATTGGACTGGGATCAGGAGCAGGAGACCGGGCTAATTCACACCCTCCCTAACCCAGGGGTCATTGGACTGGGATCAGGAGCGGGAGACAGTGCTAATTCTCCCCCTCCCTAACCCAGGGGTCATTGGACTGGCATCAGGAGCGGGAGACCGGTCTAATTCACCCCCTCCCTAACCCAGGGGTAATTGCATTGGGATCAGGAGCGGGAGACCGTGCTAATTCACCCCCTCCCTAACGCAGGGGTCATTGGACTGGGATCAGGAGCGGGAGACCGTGCTAATTCACCCCCACCCTAACCCAGGGGTCATTGGACTGGTATCAGGAGCATGAGGCCGGGCTAATTCACCACCTCCCTAACCCAGGGTTCATTGGACTGGGATCAGGAGCAGGAGACCGTGCTAATTCACCCCTCCCTAACCCAGGGGTCATTGGACTGAGATCAGGAACAGGAGACGGGGCGAATTCACCCCCTCCCTAACCCAGGGTTATTGGACTGGGATCAGGAGCAGGAGGCCGGGCTAATTCAACCCCACCCTAACCCAGGGGTCATTGGACTGGGATCAGGAGCAGGAGACCGGGCTAATTCAGCATCTCCCTAACCCAGGGGTCATTGGACTGGGATCAGGAGCAGGAGACCGGGCTAATTCACCATCTCCCTAACCCAGGGGTCATTGGACTGGGATCAGGAGCAGGAGACCGGGCTAATTCAGCATCTCCCTAACCCAGGGGTCATTGGACTGGGATCAGGAGCAGGAGACCGTGCTAATTCACCCCCTCCCTAACCCAGCGGTCATTGGACTGGGATCAGGAGCAGGAGTCCGTGTTAATTCACCCCCTCGCTAACCCAGGGATCATTGGACTGGGATCAGGAGCAGGAGACCGGGCAAATTCAACCCCTCCCTAACCCAGGGGTCATTGGACTGGGATCAGGAGCAGGAGACCGTGCTAATTCACCCCCTCCCTAACCCAGGGGTCATTGGACTGGGATCAGGAGCAGGAGACCGGGCTAATTCACCACCTCCCTAACCCAGGGGTCATTGGGCTGGGATCAGGAGCAGGAGGCCAGGCTAATTCACCCCCTCCCTAACCCAGGGGTCATTGGACTGGGATCAGGAGCAGGAGACCGTGCTAATTCACCCCCTCCCTAACGCACGGATTATTGGACTGGGATCAGGAGCAGGACACCGTGCTAATTCACCCCCTCCCTAACCCAGGGGTCATTGGACTGGGATCAGGAGCAGGAGACCGTGCTAATTCACCCCCTCCCTACCCCAGGGGTCATTGGACTGGGATCAAGAGCAGGAGACCGTGCTAATTCACCCTCTCCCTAACCCAGGGTTCATTGGACTGGGATCAGGAGCAGGAGACCAGTATAATTCTCCCTCTCCCTAACCCAGGGTTCATTGGACTGGGATCAGGAGCAGGAGACCGTGCTAATTCACCTGCTCCCTACCCCAGGGATCATTGGACAGGTAACAGGAGCGGGAGACCATGCTAATTCACCCGCTCCCTAACACGGGTCATTGGACTGGGATCAGGAGCAGGAGACCGTGCTAATTCACCCCCTCCCTAACCCAGGGGTCATTGGACTGGGATCAGGAGCAGGAGACCGGGCTAATTCACCCCCTCCCTAACCCAGGGGTGATTGGACTGGGATCAGGAGCAGGAGACCGGGCTAATTCACCCCCTCCCTAACCCAGGGGTCTTTGGACTGGGATCAGGAGCAGGAGACCGGGCTAATAAACCCCCTCCCTAACCCAGGGGTCTTTGGACTGTGATCAGGAGCAGGAGACCGGGCTAATAAACCCCCTCCCTAACCCAGGGGTCTTTGGACTGGGATCAGGAGCAGGAGACCGTGCTAATTCACCCCCTCCCTTACCCAGGGGTCATTGGACTGGGATCAGGAGCAGGAGACCGGGCTAATTCACCCCCTCCCAAACCCAGGGGTCATTGGACTGGGATCAGGAGTAGCAGACCGGGTAATTCACCCCCTCCCTAACCCAGGGGTCATTGGACTGGGATCAGGAGCAGGAGACCGTGCTAATTCTCCCCCTCCCTAACCCAGGGATCATTGGACTGGGATCAGGAGCAGGAGACCGTGCTAATTCACCCTCTCCCTAACCCAGGGGTCATTGGACTGGGATCAGGAGCGGGAGACCGTGCCAATTCTCCCCCTCCCTAACCCAGGGATCATTGGACTGGGATCAGGAGCGGGAGACCGGGCTAATTCACCCCTTCCCAAAACCAGGGGTAATTGCACTGGGATCAGGAGCAGGAGACCGTGCTAATTCACCCCCACCCTAATCCAGGGGTCATTGGACAGGGATCAGGATCGGGAGACCGTGCTAATTCACCTTCTCCCTATCCCAGGGGTCATTGGACTGGGATCAGGAGCAGTAGACCGGGCTAATTCACCCCCTCCCTAACCCAGGGGTCATTGGACTGGGATCAGGAGCAGGAGACCGGGCTAATTCACCCCTCCCTTACCCAGGGGTCATTGGACTGTGATCAGGAGCAGGAGACCGGGCTAATTCAGCCCCTTCCTAACCCAGGGGTCATTGGACTGGGATCAGGAGCACGAGACCGTGCTAATTCACCCCCTCCCTAACCCAGGGGTCATTGGACTGGGATCAGGAGCAGGAGACCGTGCTAATTCACACCCTCGCGAACCCAGGGATCATTGGACTGGCATCAGGAGCAGGAGACCGGGCTAATTCAACTCCTCCCTAACCCAGGGGTCATTGGACTGGGATCAGGAGCAGGAGACCGGGCTAATTCACCCCCTCCCTAACCCAGGGGTCATTGGACTGGGATCAGGAGCAGGAGACCGGGCTAATTCACCACCTCCTAACCCAGTGGTCATTGGACTGGGATCAGGAGCAGGAGGCCGGGCTAATTCACCCCCTACCTAACCCAGGGGTCATTGGACTGGGATCAGGAGCAGGAGACCGTGCTAATTCACCCCCTCCCTAACCCAGGGGTCATTGGACTGGGATCAGGAGCAGGAGACCGTGCTAATTCACACCCTCCCTAACCCAGGGGTCATTGGACTGGGATCAGGAGCAGGAGGCCGTGCTAATTCACCCCCTCCCTATCCCAGGGGTCATTGGACTGGGATCAGGAGCAGGAGACCGTGCTAATTCACCCCCTCCCTAACCCAGGGGTCATTTGACTGGGATCAGCAGCAGGAGACCGTGCTAATTCACCCCCTCCCTAACCCAGGGGTCATTGGACTGGGATCAGGAGCAGGAGACCGTGCTAATTCACCCCCTCCCTAACCCAGGGTTCATTGGACTGGGATCAGGAGCAGGAGACCGGGCTAATTCACCCCCTCCCTAACCCAGGGGTCATTGGACTGGGATCAGGAGCAGGAGACCGTGCTAATTCACCACCTCCTAACACAGTGGTCATTGGACTGGGATCAGGAGCAGGAGGCCGGGCTAATTCACCCCCTCCCTCACCCAGGGGTCATTGGACTGGGATCAGGAGCAGGAGACCGTGCTAATTTACCCCCTCCCTAACCCAGGGGTCATTGGACTGGGATCAGGAGCAGGAGACCGTGCTAATTCACCCCCTCCCTAACCCAGGGGTCATTGGACTGGGATCAGGAGCAGGAGACCGTGTTAATTCAGCCCCTCCCTAACCCAGGGGTCATTGGACTGGGATAAGGAGCAGGAGACCGTGCTAATTCACCCCCTCCCTAACCCAGGGGACATTGGAGTGGGATCAGGAGCAGGAGACCTGTATAATTCAGCCCCTCCCTAACCCAGGGGTCATTGGACTGGGATCAGGAGCGGGAGACCGTGCTACTTCACCCGCTCCCTAACACAGGGTTCATTGGACAGGGATCAGGGGCGGGAGACCGTGCTAATTCAACCCCTCCCTAACCCAGGGGTCATTGGACTGGGATCTGGAGCGGGAGACCGTGCTAATTCACCCTCTCCATAACCCAGGGGTCGTTGGACTGGGATCAGGAGCAGGAGACCGGGCTAATTGACCCACTCCCGAACCCAGGGATCATTGGACTGGGATCAGGAGCAGGAGACCGGGCTAATTCACCCCCTCCCTAACCCAGTGGTCATTGGACTGTGATCAGGAGCAGGAGACCGTGCTAATTCACCCCCTCCCTAACCCAGCGGTCATTGGACTGGGATCAGGAGCAGGAGACCGTGCTAATTCTCCCCCTCCCTAACCCAGCGGTCATTGGACTGGGATCAGGAGCAGGAGACCGGGCTAATTCACCCCCTCCCTAACCCAGCGATCATTGGACTGGGATCAGGAGCAGGAGACCGTGCAAATTCTCCCCTCCCTAACCCAGGGGTCATTGGACTGGGATCAGGAGCAGGAGACCGTGCTAATTCACCCCCTCCCGAACCCAGGGGTCATTGGACTGGGATCAGGAGCAGGAGACCGTGCTAATTCACCCCCTCCCTAACCCAGGGGTCATTGGACTGGGATCAGGAGCAGGAGACCGTGCTAATTCACCCCCTCACCAACCCAGGGGTCATTGGACTGGGATCAGGAGCAGGAGACCGTGCTAATTCACCCCCTCCCTAACCCAGGGGTCATTGGACTGGGATCAGGAGCAGGAGACCGTGCGAATTCACCCCCTCCTTAACTCAGGGGTCATTGGACTGGGATCAGGAGCAGGAGACCGGGCTAATTCACCCCCTCCCTAACCCAGGGCTCATTGGACTGGGATCAGGAGCAGGAGACCGGGCTAATTCACCCCCTCCCTAACCCAGGGGTCATTGGACTGGGATCAGGAGCAGGGGACCGGGCTAATTCACCCACTCCCTACCACAGGGGTCATTGGACTGGGATCAGGAGCAGAAGACCGTGCTAATTCACCCGCTCCCTAACCCAGGGTTCATTGGACTGGGATCAGAAGCAGGAGACCGGGCTAATTCACCCCCTCCCTAACCCAGGGGTCATTGGACTGGGATCAGGAGCAGGAGACCGGGCTAATTCACCCCTCCCTAACCCAGGGGTCATTGGACTGGGATCTGGAGCTGGAGACCGGGCTAATTCACCCCCTCCCTAACCCAGGGGTCATTGGACTGGGATCAGGAGCAGGAGACCGGGCTAATTCACCCCCTCCCTAACCCAGGGGTTATTGGACTGGGATCAGGAGCAGGAGACCGGGCTAATTCACCCCCTCCCTAACCCAGGGTTCATTGGACTGGGATCAGGTGCAGGAGACCGGGCTAATTCACCCCTTCCCTAACCCAGGGGTCATTGGACTGGGATCAGGAGCAGGAGAACGTGCTAATTCACCCCCTCCCTATCCCAGGGATCATTGGACTGGGATCAGGAGCAGGAGACCGTGCTAATTCACCCCCTTCCTAACCCAGGGGTCATTTGCCTGTGATCAGGAGCAGCAGACCGTGCTATTTCACCCCCTCCCTAACTCAGGGGTCCTTTGAATGGGATCAGGAGCAGGAGACCGTGCTAATTCACCCCCTCCCTAACCCAGGGCTCATTGGACTGGGATCAGGAGCAGGAGACCGGGCTAATAAACCCCCTCCCTAACACAGGGGTCATTGGACTGGGATCAGGAGAAGGAGACCGGGCTAATTCTCCCCCTCCCTAACCCAGGAATCATTGGACTGGGATCAGGAGAAGGAGACCGGGCTAATTCACCCCTCCCTTACCCAGGGGTCATTGGACTGGGTTCAGGAGCAGGAGACCGGGCCAATTCACCCGCTCCCTAACCCAGTGGTCATTGGACTGGGATCAGGAGCAGGAGACTGTGCAAATTCACCCCCTCACTTACCCAGGGGTCATTGGACTGGGATCAGGAGCAGGAGACTGTGCAAATTCACCCCCTCCCTTACCCAGGGGTCATTGGACTGGGATCAGGAGCAGGAGACCGTGCTAATTCACGCCCTCCCTAACCCAGGGGTCATTGGACTGTGATCAGGAGCAGGAGACCGGGCTATTTCAGCCCCTTCCTAACCCAGGGTTCATTGGACTGGGATCAGGAGCAGGAGACCGTGCTAATTCACCCCCTCCCTAACCCAGGGGTCATTGGACTGGGATCAGGAGCAGGAGACCGTGCTAATTCACCCCCTCGCTAACCCAGGGATCATTGGACTGGCATCAGGAGCAGGAGACCGTGCTAATTCACCCCCTCGCTAACCCAGGGATCATTGGACTGGCATCAGGAGCAGGAGACCGGGCTAATTCAGCTCCTCCCTAACCCAGGGGTCATTGGACTGGGATCAGGAGCAGGAGACCGGGCTAATTCACCCCCTCCCTAACCCAGGGGTCATTGGACTGGGATCAGGAGCAGGAGACCGTGCTAATTCACCCCCTCCCTAACCCAGGGGTCATTGGACTGGGATCAGGAGCAGGAGACCGTGCTAATTCACCCCCTCCCTAACCCAGGGGTCATTGGACTGGGATCAGGAGCAGGAGACCGTGCTAATTCACCCACTCCCTAACCCACGGGTCATTGGACTGTGATCAGGAGCAGGAGACCGTGCTAATTCACCCGCTCCCTAACCAAGGAGTCATTGGACTGGGATCAGGAGCAGGAGACCGTGCTAATTCACCCACTCCCTAACGCAGGTGTCATTGGATTGGGATCAGGAGCGGGAGAACGTGCTAATTCACCCCCTCCCTAACCCAGGGGTCATTGGACTGGGATCAGGAGCGGGAGACCGTGCTAATTCACCCCCTCCCTAACCCATGGGTCATTGGACTGGGATCAGGAGCGGGAGACCGTGTTAATTCACCCCCTCCCTAACACAGGGGTCATTGGACTGGGATCAGGAGCGGGAGACCGGGCTAATTCACCCCCTCCCTAACACAGGGGTCATTGGACTGGGATCAGGAGCGGGAGACCGGTCTTATTCACGCCCTCCCTAACCCAGGGGTCATTGGACTGGGATCGGGAGCGGGAGACCGGGCTAATTCAACCCCTCCCTAACCCAGGGGTCATCGGACTGGTATCAGGAGCGGGAGGCCGGGCTAATTCACCCGCTCCCTAACCCAGGGTTCATTGGACTGGGATCAGGAACGGGAGACCGGGCTAATTCACCCCCTCCCAAACCCAGGGGTCAATGGACTGGACTCAGGAGCGGGAGACCGGGCTAATTCACACCCTCCCTAACCCAGGGGTCATTGGACTGGGATCAGGAGCGGTAGACCGTGCTAATTCACCCCCACCCTAACCCAGGCGTCATTGGACTGGAATCAGGAGCGGGAGACCGTGCTAATTCACCCTCTCCCTATCCCAGGGGTCATTGGACTGGGATCAGGAGCAGGAGACCGTGCTAATTCACCCCCTCCCTAACCCAGGGGTCATTGGACTGGGATCTGGAGCAGGAGACCGGGCTAATTCACCCCCTCCCTAACACAGGGGTCATTGGACTGGGATCAGGAGCAGGAGACCGGGCTAATTCACACCCTCCCTAACACAGGGGTCATTGGACTGGGATCAGGAGCAGGAGACCGTGCTAATTCACCCCCTCCCTAATCCAGGTGTCATTGGACTGGGACCAGGAGCAGGAGACCGTGCTAATTCACCCGCTCCCTAACCAAGGGGTCATTGGACTGGGATCAGGAGCAGGAGACCGTGCTAATTCACCCCCTCCCTAACCCAGCGGTCATTGGACTGGGATCAGGAGCGGGAGACCGTGCTAATTCACCCCCTCCCTAACCCAGGGGTCATTGGACTGGGATCAGGAGCGGGAGACCGTGCTAATTCACCCCCTCCCTAACCCAGGGGCCATTGGACTGGGATCAGGAGCGGGAGACCGGGCTAATTCACCCAATCCCTAACACAGGGGTCATTGGACTGGGATCAGGAGCGGGAGACTGGGCTAATTCAGCCCCTCCCTAACACAGGGGTCATTGGACTGGGATCAGGAGCGGGAGACCGGGCTTAATCACGCCCTCCCTAACCCAGGGGTCATTGGACTGGGATCAGGAGAGGGAGACCGGACTAATTCACCCCCTCCCTAACCCAGGGGTCATCGGACTGGGATCAGGAGCGGGAGGCCGGGCTAATTCACCCGCTCCCGAACCCAGGGGTCATTGGACTTGGATCAGGAGCGGGAGACCGGGGTAATTCACCCGCTCCCTAACCCAGGGGTCATTGGACTGGGATCAGGAGCGGGAGACCGGGCTAATTCACCCCGTCCCTAACCCAGGGGTCATTGGACTGGGATCAGGAGCGGGAGACCGTGCTAATTCACCCCCTCCCTAACCCAGGGGTCATTGGACTGGGATCAGGAGCGGTAGACCGTGCTAATTCACCCCCACCCTAACTCAGGCGTCATTGGACTGGGATCAGGAGCGGGAGACCGTGATAATTCACCCTCTCCCTATCCCCGGTGTCTTTGGACTGGGATCAGGAGCAGGAGACAGGGCTAATTCACCCCCTCCCTAACACAGGGGACATTGGACTGGGGTCAGGAGCAGGAGACCGGGCTAATTCACCCCCTCCCTAACCCAGGGGTCATTGGAATGGGATCAGGAGCAGGAGACCGTGCTAATTCACCCCCTCCCTAACCCTGGGGTCATTGGACTGGGAT
Organism: Somniosus microcephalus; assembly: GCF_052327205.1. Classification (NCBI taxonomy): domain Eukaryota; kingdom Metazoa; phylum Chordata; class Chondrichthyes; order Squaliformes; family Somniosidae; genus Somniosus; species Somniosus microcephalus. The sequence goes on along the minus strand of NW_028225181.1, from coordinate 25,366,935 downwards.
CAGCAGCAGGAGACCGTGCTAATTCACCCCCTCCCAAACCCAGCGGTCATTGGACTGGGATCAGGAGCAGGAGTCCGTGATAATTCACCACCTCGCTAACCCAGGGATCATTGGACTGGGATCAGGAGCAGGAGACCGGGCAAATTCAACCCCTCCCTAACCCAGGGGTCATTGGACTGGGATCAGGAGCAGGAGACCGTGCTAATTCAGCCCCTCGCTAACCCAGGGGTCATTGGACTGGGATCAGGAGCAGGAGACCGGGCTAATTCAACCCCTCCCAAACACAAGGGTCATTGGACTGGGATCAGGAGCAGGAGACCGGGCTAATTCACCCCCTCCCTAACCCAGGGGTCATTGGACTGGGATCAGGAGCAGGAGACCGGGCTAATTCACCACCTCCCTAACCCAGGGGTCATTGGGCTGGGATCAGGAGCAGGAGGCCGGGCTAATTCACCCCCTCCCTAACCCAGGGGTCATTGGACTGGGATCAGGAGCAGGAGACCGTGCTAATTCACCCCCTCCCTAACGCACGGGTTATTGGACTGGGATCAGGAGCAGGAGGCCGGGCTAATTCACCCCCTCCCTAACCCAGGGGTCATTGGACTGGGATCAGGAGCAGGAGACCGTGCTAATTCACCCCCTCCCTAACGCACGGGTTATTGGACTGGGATCAGGAGCAGGACACCGTGCTAATTCACCCCCTCCCTAACCCAGGGGTCATTGGACTGGGATCAGGAGCAGGAGGCCGTGCTAATTCAACCCCTCCCTAACCCAGGGGCCATTGGACTGGGATCAGGAGCAGGAGACCGGGCTTATTCATCCCCTCCCTAACCCAGGGGTCATTGGACTGGGATCAGGAGCAGGAGACCGGGCTAATTCACACCCTCCCTAACCCAGGGGTCATTGGACTGGGATCAGGAGCGGGAGACAGTGCTAATTCTCCCCCTCCCTAACCCAGGGGTCATTGGACTGGCATCAGGAGCGGGAGACCGGTCTAATTCACCCCCTCCCTAACCCAGGGGTAATTGCATTGGGATCAGGAGCGGGAGACCGTGCTAATTCACCCCCTCCCTAACGCAGGGGTCATTGGACTGGGATCAGGAGCGGGAGACCGTGCTAATTCACCCCTCCCTAACCCAGGGGTCATTGGACTGGTATCAGGAGCATGAGGCCGGGCTAATTCACCACCTCCCTAACCCAGGGTTCATTGGACTGGGATCAGGAGCAGGAGACCGTGCTAATTCACCCCTCCCTAACCCAGGGGTCATTGGACTGAGATCAGGAACAGGAGACGGGGCGAATTCACCCCCTCCCTAACCCAGGGTTATTGGACTGGGATCAGGAGCAGGAGGCCGGGCTAATTCAACCCCACCCTAACCCAGGGGTCATTGGACTGGGATCAGGAGCAGGAGACCGGGCTAATTCAGCATCTCCCTAACCCAGGGGTCATTGGACTGGGATCAGGAGCAGGAGACCGGGCTAATTCACCATCTCCCTAACCCAGGGGTCATTGGACTGGGATCAGGAGCAGGAGACCGGGCTAATTCAGCATCTCCCTAACCCAGGGGTCATTGGACTGGGATCAGGAGCAGGAGACCGTGCTAATTCACCCCCTCCCTAACCCAGCGGTCATTGGACTGGGATCAGGAGCAGGAGTCCGTGTTAATTCACCCCCTCGCTAACCCAGGGATCATTGGACTGGGATCAGGAGCAGGAGACCGGGCAAATTCAACCCCTCCCTAACCCAGGGGTCATTGGACTGGGATCAGGAGCAGGAGACCGTGCTAATTCACCCCCTCCCTAACCCAGGGGTCATTGGACTGGGATCAGGAGCAGGAGACCGGGCTAATTCACCACCTCCCTAACCCAGGGGTCATTGGGCTGGGATCAGGAGCAGGAGGCCAGGCTAATTCACCCCCTCCCTAACCCAGGGGTCATTGGACTGGGATCAGGAGCAGGAGACCGTGCTAATTCACCCCCTCCCTAACGCACGGATTATTGGACTGGGATCAGGAGCAGGACACCGTGCTAATTCACCCCCTCCCTAACCCAGGGGTCATTGGACTGGGATCAGGAGCAGGAGACCGTGCTAATTCACCCCCTCCCTACCCCAGGGGTCATTGGACTGGGATCAAGAGCAGGAGACCGTGCTAATTCACCCTCTCCCTAACCCAGGGTTCATTGGACTGGGATCAGGAGCAGGAGACCAGTATAATTCTCCCTCTCCCTAACCCAGGGTTCATTGGACTGGGATCAGGAGCAGGAGACCGTGCTAATTCACCCGCTCCCTAACCCAGGGGTCATTGGACTGGGTACAGGAGCGGGAGACCGTGCTAATTCACCCGCTCCCTAACCCAGGGGTCATTGGACAGGGATCAGGAGCGGGAGACCGTGCTAATTCACCTCCTCCCTAACCCAGGGGTCATTGGACTGGGATCAGGAGCGGGAGACCGTGCTAATCCACCCTCTCCATAACCCAGGGGTCATTGGACTGGTATCAGGAGCAGGAGACCGGGCTAATTGACCCCCTCCCTTACCCAGGGGTCATTGGACTGGGATCAGGAGCAGGAGGCCGGGCTATTTCACCCCCTCCCTAACCCAGGGGTCATTGGACTGTGATCAGGAGCAGGAGACCGGGCTAATAAACCCCCTCCCTAACCCAGGGGTCATTGGACAGGGATCAGGAGCAGGAGACCGTGCTAATTCACCCCCTCCCTAACCCAGGGGTCATTGGACTGGGATCAGGAGCAGGAGACCGGGCTAATTCACCCCCTCCCTAACCCAGGGGTCATTGGACTGGGATCAGGAGCAGGAGACCGGGCTAATTCACACCCTCCCTAACCCAGGGGTCATTGGACTGGGATCAGGAGCGGGAGACCGTGCTAATTCTCCCCCTCCCTAACCCAGGGGTCATTGGACTGGCATCAGGAGCGGGAGACCGGTCTAATTCACACCCTCCCTAACCCAGGGGTAATTGCATTGGGATCAGGAGCGGGAGACCGTGCTAATTCACCCCCTCCCTAACCCAGGGGTCATTGGACTGGGATCAGGAGCGGGAGACCGTGCTAATTCACCCCCACCCTAACCCAGGGGTCATTGGACTGGGATCAGGAGCATGAGGCCGGGCTAATTCACCACCTCCCTAACCCAGGGTTCATTGGACTGGGATCAGGAGCAGGAGACCGTGCTAATTCACCCCTCCCTAACCCAGGGGTCATTGGACTGAGATCAGGAGCAGGAGACGGGGCGAATTCACCTCCTCCCTAACCCAGGGTTCATTGGACTGGGATCAGGAGCAGGAGACCGGGCTAATTCACCACGTCCCTAACCCAGGGGTCATTGGACTGGTATCAGGAGCAGGAGGCCGGGCTAATTCAACCCCACCCTAACCCAGGGGTCATTGGACTGGGATCAGGAGCAGGAGACCGGGCTAATTCACCATCTCCCTAACCCAGGGGTCATTGGACTGGGATCAGGAGCAGGAGACCGTGCTAATTCACAACCTACCTAACCCAGGGGTCATTGGACTGGGATCAGGAGCAGGAGACCATGCTAATTCACCCCCTCCCTAACCCAGGGGTCATTGTACTGGGATCAGGAGCAGGAGACCGTGCTAATTCACAACCTCCCTAACCCAGGGGTCATTGGAATGGGATCAGGAGCAGGAGACCGGGCTAATTCATCCCCTCCCTAACCCAGGGTTCATTGGACTGGGATCAGGAGCAGGAGACCTGTATAATTCACCCCCTCCCTAACCCAGGGGTCATTGGACTGGGATCAGGAGCAGGAGACCGTGCTAATTCACCTGCTCCCTAACCCAGGGATCATTGGACAGGTAACAGGAGCGGGAGACCATGCTAATTCACCCGCTCCCTAACATAGCGGTCATTGGACTGGGATCAGGAGCGGGAGACCGTGCTAATTCACCCGCTCCCTAACACAGGGGTCATTGGACTGGGATCAGCAGCGGGAGACCGTGCTAATTCACCCCCTCCCTAACCCAGGGGTCATTGGACTGGGATCAGGAGTAGCAGACCGGGTAATTCACCCCCTCCCTAACCCAGGGGTCATTGGACTGGGATCAGGAGTAGCAGACCGGGTAATTCACCCCCTCCCTAACCCAGGGGTCATTGGACTGGGATCAGGAGCAGGAGACCGTGCTAATTCACCCGCTCCCTAACACAGGGGTCATTGGACTGGGATCAGGAGCGGGAGACCGTGCTAATTCACCCCCTCCCTAACCCAGGGGTCATTGGACTGGGATCAGGAGCAGGAGACCGGGCTAATTCACCCCCTCCCTAACTCAGGGGTCATTGGACTGGGATCAGGAGCGGGAGACCGTGCTAATTCACCCCCTCCCTAACCCAGGGGTCATTGGACTGGGATCAGGAGCGGGAGACCGGGCTAATTCACCCCCTCCCTAACCCAGGGGTCATTGGACTGGGATCAGGAGCAGGAGACCGGGCTAATAAACCCCCTCCCTAACCCAGGGGTCATTGGACTGGGATCAGGAGCAGGAGACCGTGCTAATTCACCCCCTCCCTTACCCAGGTGTCATTGGACTGGGATCAGGAGCAGGAGACCGTGCTAATTCACCCCCTCCCAAACCCAGGGGTCATTGGACTGGGATCAGGAGTAGCAGACCGGGTAATTCACCCCCTCCCTAACCCAGGGGTCATTGGACTGGGATCAGGAGCAGGAGACCGTGCTAATTCACCCTCTCCCTAACCCAGGGGTCATTGGACTGGGATCAGGAGCGGGAGACCGTGCTAATTCTCCCCCTCCCTAACCCAGGGATCATTGGACTGGGATCAGGAGCGGGAGACCGGGCTAATTCACCCCTTCCCAAAACCAGGGGTAATTGCACTGGGATCAGGAGCGGGAGACCGTGCTAATTCACCCCCACCCTAATCCAGGGGTCATTGGACTGGGATCAGGATCGGGAGACCGTGCTAATTCACCTTCTCCCTATCCCAGGGGTCATTGGACTGGGATCAGGAGCAGTAGACCGGGCTAATTCACCCCCTCCCTAACCCAGGGGTCATTGGACTGGGATCAGGAGCAGGAGACCGGGCTAATTCACCCCTCCCTTACCCAGGGGTCATTGGACTGTGATCAGGAGCAGGAGACCGGGCTAATTCAGCCCCTTCCTAACCCAGGGGTCATTGGACTGGGATCAGGAGCAGGAGACCGTGCTAATTCACACCCTCCCTAACCCAGGGGTCATTGGACTGGGATCAGGAGCAGGAGACCGTGCTAATTCACCCCCTCGCTAACCCAGGGATCATTGGACTGGCATCAGGAGCAGGAGACCGTGCTAATTCACCCCCTCGCGAACCCAGGGATCATTGGACTGGCATCAGGAGCAGGAGACCGGGCTAATTCAACTCCTCCCTAACCCAGGGGTCATTGGACTGGGATCAGGAGCAGGAGACCGGGCTATTTCACCCCCTCCCTAACCCAGGGGTCATTGGACTGGGATCAGGAGCAGGAGGCCGGGCTAATTCACCCCCTACCTAACCCAGGGGTCATTGGACTGGGATCAGGAGCAGGAGACCGTGCTAATTCACCCCCTCCCTAACCCAGGGGTCATTGGACTGGGATCAGGAGCAGGAGACCGTGCTAATTCACACCCACCCTAACCCAGGGGTCATTGGACTGGGATCAGGAGCAGGAGGCCGTGCTAATTCACCCCCTCCCTATCCCAGGGGTCATTGGACTGGGATCAGGAGCAGGAGACCGTGCTAATTCACCCCCTCCCTAACCCAGGGCTCATTGGACTGGGATCAGCAGCAGGAGACCGTGCTAATTCACCCCCTCCCTAACCCAGGGGTCAGTGGACTGGGATCAGGAGCAGGAGACCGTGCTAATTCACCCCCTCCCTAACCCAGGGTTCATTGGACTGGGATCAGGAGCAGGAGACCGGGCTAATTCACCCCCTCCCTAACCCAGGGGTCATTGGACTGGGATCAGGAGCAGGAGACCGTGCTAATTCACCACCTCCTAACACAGTGGTCATTGGACTGGGATCAGGAGCAGGAGGCCGGGCTAATTCACCCCCTCCCTCACCCAGGGGTCATTGGACTGGGATCAGGAGCAGGAGACCGTGCTAATTTACCCCCTCCCTAACCCAGGGGTCATTGGACTGGGATCAGGAGCAGGAGACCGTGCTAATTCACCCCATCCCTAACCCAGGGGTCATTGGACTGGGATCAGGAGCAGGAGACCGTGTTAATTCAGCCCCTCCCTAACCCAGGGGTCATTGGACTGGGATAAGGAGCAGGAGACCGTGCTAATTCACCCCCTCCCTAACCCAGGGGACATTGGAGTGGGATCAGGAGCAGGAGACCTGTATAATTCAGCCCCTCCCTAACCCAGGGGTCATTGGACTGGCATCAGGAGCGGGAGACCGTGCTACTTCACCCGCTCCCTAACACAGGGTTCATTGGACTGGGATCAGGGGCGGGAGACCGTGCTAATTCAACCCCTCCCTAACCCAGGGGTCATTGGACTGGGATCTGGAGCGGGAGACCGTGCTAATTCACCCTCTCCATAACCCAGGGGTCGTTGGACTGGGATCAGGAGCAGGAGACCGGGCTAATTGACCCACTCCCGAACCCAGGGATCATTGGACTGGGATCAGGAGCAGGAGACCGGGCTAATTCACCCCCTCCCTAACCCAGTGGTCATTGGACTGTGATCAGGAGCAGGAGACCGTGCTAATTCACCCCCTCCCTAACCCAGCGGTCATTGGACTGGGATCAGGAGCAGGAGACCGTGCTAATTCTCCCCCTCCCTAACCCAGCGGTCATTGGACTGGGATCAGGAGCAGGAGACCGGGCTAATTCACCCCCTCCCTAACCCAGCGATCATTGGACTGGGATCAGGAGCAGGAGACCGTGCTAATTCACCCCCTCCCGAACCCAGGGGTCATTGGACTGGGATCAGGAGCAGGAGACCGTGCTAATTTACCCCCTCCCGAACCCAGGGGTCATTGGACTGGGATCAGGAGCAGGAGACCGTGCTAATTCACCCCCTCCCTAACCCAGGGGTCATTGGACTGGGATCAGGAGCAGGAGACCGTGCTAATTCACCCCCTCACCAACCCAGGGGTCATTGGACTGGGATCAGGAGCAGGAGACCGGGCTAATTCACCCCCTCCCTAACCCAGGGGTCATTCGACTGGGATCAGGAGCAGGAGACCGGGCAAATTCAACCCCTCCCTAACCCAGGGGTCATTGGACTGGGGTCAGGAGCAGGAGACCGTGCGAATTCACCCCCTCCTTAACTCAGGGGTCATTGGACTGGGATCAGGAGCAGGAGACCGGGCTAATTCACCCCCTCCCTAACCCAGGGCTCATTGGACTGGGATCAGGAGCAGGAGACCGGGCTAATTCACCCCCTCCCTAACCCAGGGGTCATTGGACTGGGATCAGGAGCAGGGGACCGGGCTAATTCACCCACTCCCTACCACAGGGGTCATTGGACTGGGATCAGGAGCAGAAGACCGTGCTAATTCACCCCCTCCGTAACCCAGGGTTCATGGGACTGGGATCAGGAGCAGGAGACCGGGCTAATACACCCCCTCCCTAACCCAGGGGTCATTGGACTGGGATCAGGAGCAGGAGACAGGGCTAATTCACACCCTCCCTAACCCAGGGTTCATTGGACTGGGATCAGGAGCAGGAGACCGGGCTAATTCACCCCCTCCCTAACCCAGGGGTCATTGGACTGGGATCAGGAGCAGGAGACCGGGCTAATTCACCCCTCCCTAACCCACGGGTCATTGGACTGGGATCTGGAGCTGGAGACCGGGCTAATTCATCCCCTCCCTAACCCAGGGGTCATTGGACTGGGATCAGGAGCAGGAGACCGGGCTAATTCACCCCCTCCCTAACCCAGGGGTTATTGGACTGGGATCAGGAGCAGGAGACCGGGCTAATTCACCCCCTCCCTAACCCAGGGTTCATTGGACTGGGATCAGGTGCAGGAGACCGGGCTAATTCACCCCTTCCCTAACCCAGGGGTCATTGGACTGGGATCAGGAGCAGGAGAACGTGCTAATTCACCCCCTCCCTATCCCAGGGATCATTGGACTGGGATCAGGAGCAGGAGACCGTGCTAATTCACCCCCTTCCTAACCCAGGGGTCATTTGCCTGTGATCAGGAGCAGCAGACCGTGCTAATTCACAACCTCCCTAACCCAGGGGTCATTGGACTGGGATCAGGAGCAGGAGAACGTGCTAATTCACCCCCTCCCTAACCCAGGGCTCATTGGACTGGGATCAGGAGCAGGAGACCGGGCTAATTCACACCCTCCCTAACACAGGGGTCATTGGACTGGGATCAGGAGAAGGAGACCGGGCTAATTCACCCCCTCCCTAACCCAGGAATCATTGGACTGGGATCAGGAGAAGGAGACCGGGCTAATTCACCCCTCCCTTACCCAGGGGTCATTGGACTGGGATCAGGAGCAGGAGACCGTGCTAATTCACGCCCTCCCTAACCCAGGGGTCATTGGACTGGGATCAGGAGTAGGAGGCCGTGCTATTTCACCCCCTCCCTAACCCAGGGATCATTGGACTGGGATCAGGAGCAGGAGACCGGGCTAATTCACCACCTCCCTAACCCAGGGGTCATTGGACTGGGATCAGGAGCAGGAGACCGGGCTAATTCACCCCCTCCCTAACTAAGGGGTCATTGGACTGCGATCAGGAGCAGGAGACCGGGCTAATTCACCCCCTCCCTAACCCAGGGGTCATTGGACTGGGATCAGGAGCAGGAGACCGGGCTAATTCACACCATCCCTAACCCAGGCGTCATTGGACTGGGAGCAGGAGCAGGAGACCGTGCTAATTCACCCCCTCCCTAACCCAGGGGTCATTGGACGGGGATCAGGAACAGGAGACCGTGCTAATTCACCCCCTCCCTAACCCAGGGATCATTGGACTGGGATCAGGAGCAGGAGACCGTGCTAATTGACCCCCTCCCTAACCCAGGGTTCATTGACTGGGATCAGGAGCAGGAGACCGTGCTAATTCATCCCCTCCCTAACCCAGGGGTCATTGGACTGGGATCAGGAGCAGTTGACCATGCTAATTCACCCTCTCCCTAACCCAGGGTCATTCGACTGGGATCAGGAGCAGGAGACCAGGCTAATTCACCACCTCCCTAACCCAGGGGTCATTGGACTGGGATCAGGAGCAGGAGACCGTGCTAATTCACCACCTCCCTAACCCAGGGGTCATTGGACTGGGATCAGGAGCAGGAGACCGGGCTATCTCACCCCTTCCCTAACCCAGGGGTCATTGGAAAGTGATCAGGAGCAGGAGACCAGGCTAATTCACCCACTCCCTAACCCAAGGGTCATTGGACTGGGATCAGGAGCAGGAGACCGTCCTAATTCACCCCCTCCCTAACCCAGGGGTCATTGGACTGGGATCAGGAGCAGGAGACAGGGCTAATTCACCCCCTCCCTAACCCAGGGGTCATTGGACTGGGATCAGCAGCTGGAGACCGTGCTAATTCACCCCCTCCCTAACCCAGGGGTCATTGGACTGGGATCAGGAGCAGGAGACCGGGCTAATTCACCCCCTCCCTAACCCAGGGGTCATTGGACTGGGATCAGGAGCAGGAGACCGGGCTAATTTACCCCCTCCCTAACCCAGGGGTCATTGGACTGGGATCAGGAGCAGGAGGCCGTGCTAATTCACCCCCTCCCTAACCCAGGGGTCATTGGACTGGGATCAGGAGCAGGAGACCGTGTTAATTCAGCCCCTCCCTAACCCAGGGGTCATTGGACTGGGATAAGGAGCAGGAGACCGTGCTAATTCACCCCCTCCCTAACCCAGGGGACATTGGAGTGGGATCAGGAGCAGGAGACCTGTATAATTCAGCCCCTCCCTAACCCAGGGGTCATTGGACTGGGATCAGGAGCGGGAGACCGTGATACTTCACCCGCTCCCTAACACAGGGTTCATTGGACTGGGATCAGGAGCGGGAGACCGTGCTAATTCAACCCCCCCCTAACCCAGGGGTCATTGGACTGGGATCTGGAGCGGGAGACCATGCTAATTCACCCTCTCCATAACCCAGGGGTCGTTGGACTGGGATCAGGAGCAGGAGACCGGGCTAATTGACCCCCTCCCTAACCCAGGGATCATTGGACTGGGATCAGGAGCAGGAGACCGTGCTAATTCACCCCCTCCCTAACCCAGTGGTCATTGGACTGTGATCAGGAGCAGGAGACCGGGCTAATTCACCCCCTCCCTAACCCAGGGGTCATTGGACTGGGATCAGGAGCAGGAGACCGGGCTAATTCACCCCCTCCCTAACCCAGGGGTCATTGGACTGGGATCAGGAGCAGGAGACCGGGCTAATTCACCCCCTCCCTAACCCAGGGGTCATTGGACCGGGATCAGGAGCAGGAGACCGGGCTAATTCACCTCCACCCTAACCCAGGGGTCATTGGACTGGGATCAGGAGCAGGAGACCGTGCTAATTCACCCCCTCCCTAACCCAGGGGTCATTGGACTGGGATCAGGAGCATGAGACCGTGCTAATTCACCACCTCACCAACCCAGAGGTCATTGGACTGGGATCAGGAGCAGGAGACCGGGCTAATTCACCCCCTCCCTAACCCAGGGGTCATTCGACTGGGATCAGGAGCAGGAGACCGTGCTAATTCACCCCTCCCTAACCCAGGGGTCATTGGACTGGGATCAGGAGCAGGAGACCGTGCTAATTCACCCCTTCCCTAACCCAGGGGTCATTGGACTGGGGTCAGGAGCAGGAGACCGTGCGAATTCACCCCCTCCTTAACTCAGGGGTCATTGGACTGGGATCAGGAGCAGGAGACCGGGCTAATTCACCCCCTCCCTAACCCAGGGCTCATTGGACTGGGATCAGGAGCAGGAGACCGGGCTAATTCACCCCCTCCCTAACCCAGGGGTCATTGGACTAGGATCAGGAGCAGGAGACCGGGCTAATTCACCCACTCCCTACCACAGGGGTCATTGGACTGGGATCAGGAGCAGAAGACCGTGCTAATTCACCCCCTCCGTAACCCAGGGTTCATGGGACTGGGATCAGGAGCAGGAGACCGGGCTAATTCACCCCCTCCCTAACCCAGGGGTCATTCGACTGGGATCAGGAGCAGGGGACCGGGCTAATTCACCCACTCCCTACCACAGGGGTCATTGGACTGGGATCAGGAGCAGAAGACCGTGCTAATTCACCCCCTCCCTAACCCAGGGGTCATTGGACTGGGATCAGGAGCAGGAGACCGTGCTAATTCACCCCCTCCCTAACCCAGGGGTCATTGGACAGGGATCAGGAGCAGGAGACCGGGCTAATACACCCCCTCCCTAACCCAGGGGTCATTGGACTGGGATCAGGAGCAGGAGACAGGGCTAATTCACACCCTCCCTAAACCAGGGTTCATTGGACTGGGATCAGGAGCAGGAGACCGGGCTAATTCACCCCCTCCCTAACCCAGGGGTTATTGGACTGGGATCAGGAGCAGGAGACCGGGCTAATTCACCCACTCCCTAACCCAGGGTTCATTGGACTGGGATCAGGTGCAGGAGAACGGGCTAATTCACCCCTTCCCTAACCCAGGGGTCATTGGACTGGGATCAGGAGCAGGAGAACGTGCTAATTCACCCCCTCCCTATCCCAGGGGTCATTGGACTGGGATCAGGAGCAGGAGACCGTGCTAATTCACCCCCTTCCTAACCCAGGGGTCATTTGCCTGTGATCAGGAGCAGCAGACCATGCTATTTCACCCCCTCCCTAACCCAGGGGTCATTGGACTGGGATCAGGAGCAGGAGACCGTGCTAATTCACCCCCTCCCTAACCCAGGGCTCATTGGACTGGGATCAGGAGCAGGAGACCGGGCTAATTCACGCCCTCCCTAACACAGGGGTCATTGGACTGGGATCAGGAGAAGGAGACCGGGCTAATTCACCCCCTCCCTAACCCAGGGCTCATTGGACTGGGATCAGGAGCAGGAGACCGGACTAATTCAACCCCTCCCTAACCCAGGAATCATTGGACTGGGATCATGAGAAGGAGACCGGGCTAATTCACCCCCCCCCAATACCCAGGGGTCATTGGACTGGGATCAGGAGCAGGAGACCGGGCCAATTCACCCGCTCCCTAACCCAGTGGTCATTGGACTGGGATCAGGAGCAGGAGACTGTGCAAATTCACCCCCTCCCTTACCCAGGGGTCATTGGACTGGGATCAGGAGCAGGAGACCGTGCTAATTCACGCCCTCCCTAACGCAGGGGTCATTGGACTGGGATCAGGAGCAGGAGGCCGTGCTATTTCACCCCCTCCCTAACCCAGGGATCATTGGACTGGGATCAGGAGCAGGAGACCGGGCTAATTCACCACCTCCCTAACCCAGGGTTCATTGGACTGGGATCAGGAGCAGGAGACCGTGCTAATTCACCACCTCCCTAACCAAGGGGTCATTGGACTGCGATCAGGAGCAGGAGACCGGGCTAATTCACCCCCTCCCTAACCCAGGGGTCATTGGACTGGGTTCAGGAGCAGGAGACCGGGCTAATTCACCCCATCCCTAACCCAGGGGTCATTGGACTGGGAGCAGGAGCAGGAGACCGTGCTAATTCACCCCCTCCCTAACCCAGGGGTCATTGGACTGGGATCAGGAACAGGAGACCGTGCTAATTCACCCCCTCCCTAACCCAGGGATCATTGGACTGGGATCAGGAGCAGGAGACCGTGCTAATTGACCCCCTCCCTAACCCAGGGTTCATTGACTGGGATCAGGAGCAGGAGACCGTGCTAATTCATCCCCTCCCTAACCCAGGGGTCATTGGACTGGGATCAGGAGCAGTTGACCATGCTAATTCACCCTCTCCCTAACCCAGGGTCATTGGACTGGGATCAGGAGCAGGAGACCAGGCTAATTCACCCCCTCCCTAACCCAGGGTACATTGGACTGTGATCAGGAGCAGGAGACCGTGCTAATTCACCCCCTCCCTAACCCAGGGGTCATTGGACTGGGATCAGGAGCAGGAGACCGGGCTAATTCACCACCTCCCTAACCCAGGGGTCATTGGACTGGGATCAGGAGCAGGAGACCGGGCTATCTCACCCCTTCCCTAACCCAGGGGTCATTGGACTGGGATCAGGAGCAGGAGACAGGGCTCATTCACCACCTCCCTAACCCAGGGGTCATTGGACTGGGATCAGGAGCAGGAGACCGTGCTAATTCACCCCCTCCCTAACCCAGGGGTCATTGGACTGGGATCAGGAGCAGGAGACCGTGCTAATTCAACCCCTCCCTAACCCAGGGTTCATTGGACTGGGATCAGGAGCAGGAGACCGTGCTAATTCACCCGCTCACTAACCCAGGGGTCATTGGACCGGGATCAGGAGCAGGAGACCGTGCTAATTCACCCCCTCCCTAAACCAGGGGTCATTGGACTGGGATCATGAGCAGGAGACCGTGCTAATTCAACCCCTCCCTAACCCAAGGTTCATTGGACTGGGATCAGGAGCAGGAGACCGGGCTAATTCACCCCCTCCCGAACCCAGAGGTCATTGGACTGGGATCTGGAGCAGGAGACCGTGCTAATTCACCCCCTCCCTAACCCAGGGGTCATTGGACTGGGATCAGGAGCAGGAGAACTGGCTAATTCACTCCCTCCCTAACCCAGGGTTCATTGGACTGGGATCAGGAGCAGGGGACCGTTCTAATTCACCCCCTCCCTAACCCAGGGCTCATTGGACTGGGATCAGGAGCAGGAGACCGTGCTAATTCACCCCCTCCCTAACACAGGGCTCATTGGACTGGGATCAGGAGCAGGTGACCAGGCAAATTCACCCCCTCCCTAACCCAGGGGTCATTGGACAGTGAGCAGGAGCCGGAGACCGGGCTAATTCACCCTCTCCCTAACCCAGGGGCCATTGGACTGGGACCAGGAGCAGGAGACCGGGCTAATTCTCCCCTCCCTAACCAAGTGTCATTGGACTGGGATCAGGAGCAGGAGACCGTGCTAATTCACACCCTCCCTAACCCAGAGGTCATTGGACAGTGATCAGGAGCAGGTGACCGTGCTAATTCACCCACTCCCTAACACGGGTCATTGGACTAGGATCAGGAGCAGGAGACCGTGCTAATTCACCCACTCCCTAACACAGGTGTCATTGGACTGGGATCAGGAGCAGGAGACCGTGCTAATTCACCCCCTCCCTAACCCAGCGGTCATTGGACTAGGATCAGGAGCAGGAGACCGGGCTAATTCACCCCCTCCCTAACCCAGATGTCATTGGACTGGGATCAGGAGCAGGAGACCGTGCTAATTCACCCCCTCCCTTGCACAGGGGTCATTGGACTGGGATCAGGAGCAGGAGACCGGGCTAATTCACCCCCTCCCTAACCAAGGGGTCATTTGACTGGGATCAGGAGCAGGTGACCGTGCTAATTCTCCCCCTCCCTCACCCAGGGGTCATTGGACTGGGATCAGGTGCAGGAGACTGTGCTAATTCACCCCCTCCCTAACCCAGGGGTCATTGGACTGGGGACTGGAGCAGGAGACCGTGCTAATTCACCCCCTCCCTAACCCAGGGGTCATTGGACTGGGATCAGGAGCAGGAGATCGTGCTCATTCATCCACTCCCTAACCCAGGGGTCATTGGACTGGGATCAGGAGCAGGAGACCGGACTAATTCATCCCCTTCCTAACCCAGGGGTCATTGGACTGGGATCAGGAGCAGGAGACCGTGCTAATTCACCCCCTCCCTAACCCAGGGTTCATTGGACTGGGATCAGGAGCAGGAGACCGTGCTAATTCACCCCCTCCCTAACCCAGGGTTCATTGGACTGGGATCAGGAGCAGGAGACCGGGCTAATTCACCCCCTCCCTAACCCAGGGGTCATTGGACTGGGATCAGGAGCGGGAGACCGTGCTAATTCACCCGCTCCCTAACCCAGTGGTCATTGGACTGGGATCAGGAGCAGGAGACCGTGCTAATTCACCACCTCCCTAACCCAGGGGTCATTGGACTGGGATCAGGAGCGGGAGACCGTGCTAATTCACCACCTCCCTAACCCAGGGGTCATTGGACTGGGATCAGGAGCAGGAGACCGGGCTAATTCACCCCCTCCCTAACCCAGGGGCCATTGGACTGGGATCAGGAGCGGGAGACCATGCTAATTCACCCCCTCCCTAACCCAGGGGCCATTGGACAGGGATCAGGAGCAGGAGACCGTTCTAATTCACCCCCTCCCTCACCAATGGGTCATTGGACTGGGATCAGGAGCAGGAGGCCGGGCTAATTCACCCCCTCCCTAACCCAGGGGTCATTGGACTGGGATCAGGAGCAGGAGACCGGGCTAATTCACTCCCTCCCTAACCCAGGGGTCATTGGACTGGGATCAGGAGCAGGAGACCGGGCTAATTCTCCCCCTCCCAAACCCAGGGGTCATTGGACTGGGATCAGGAGCAGGAGACCGGGCTAATTCTCCCCCTCCCAAACCCAGGGGTCATTGGACTGGGATCAGGAGCAGGAGACCGGGCTAATTCTCCCCCTCCCAAACCCAGGGGTCATTGGACTGGGATCAGGAGCAGGAGACCGGGCTAATTCATCCCCTCCCTAACCCAGGGGTCATTGGACTGGGATCAGGAGCAGGAGGCCGTGCTAATTCACCCCCTCCCTAACCCAGGGGTCATTGGACTGGGATCAGGAGCAGGAGGCCGTGCTAATTCACCCCCTCCCTAACCCAGGGGTTATTGGACTGGGATCAGGAGCAGGAGACCGGGCTAATTCTCCCCCTCCCAAACCCAGGGGTCATTGGACTGGGATCAGGAGCAGGAGGCCGTGCTAATTCATCCCCTCCCTAACCCAGGGGTCATTGGACAGTGATCAGGAGCAGGAGACCGGGCTAATTCACCCGCTCCCTAACCCAGGGGTTATTGGACTGGGATCAGGAGCAGGAGACCGGACTAATTCATCCCCTTCCTAACCCAGTGGTCATTGGACTAGGATCAGGAGCAGGAGACCGGGCTAATTCACCCCCTCCCTAACCCAGGGGTCATTGGACTGGGATCAGGAGCAGGAGACCGTGCTAATTCTCCCCCTCCCTAACCCAGGGGTCATTGGACTGGGATCAGGAGCAGGAGACCGTGCTAATTCACCCCCTCCCTAACCCAGGGGTCATTGGACTGGGATCAGGAGCAGGAGACCGTGCTAATTCACCACCTCCCTAACCCAGGGGTCATTGGACTGGGATCAGGAGCAGGAGACCGGGCTAATTCACCCCCTCCCTAACCCAGGGGTCATTGGACTGGGATCAGGAGCAGGAGACCGTTCTAATTCACCCCCTCCCTAACCCAGGGATCATTGGACTGGGGACAGGAGCAGGAGACCGTGCTAATTCACCCCCTCCCTAACCCAGGGATCATTGGACTGGGATCAGGAGCAGGAGACCGTGCTAATTCACCACCTCCCTAACCCAGGGGTCATTGGACTGGGATCAGGAGCAGGAGACCGGACTAATTCATCCCCTCCCTTACCCAGGGATCATTGGACTGGGATCAGGAGCAGGAGACCGGACTAATTCATCCCCTCACTAACAAAGGGGCCACTGGACATCAGAACATAAGAACATCAGAAATAGGAGCAGGAGTTGGACGTTCGGCCCCTCGAGCCTGCTCCATCATTCATTAAGTTCATTGCTGAGCTGATCTTGGCCTCCTCTCCACTTTCCTGCCCTCTCCCCATATCCCTTGATTCCCCAGTTTTTCAAAAATCTGTCTTATCTCCACCTTGAATATACTCAACGACTCAGCCTCCACAGCTCTCTGGGGTAGAGAATTCCAAATATTCACGAACCTCTGAGAGAAGAAATTCCTCCTCATCTCCGTTTTAAATGGGCGGCCCCTTATTCTGAAACTATGCCCCTTAGTTCTCGATTCCCCCAACGAGAGGAAACATCCTCCCTGCATCTACCTTGTCAAATCCCCTGAGAATCTTATCTTTAAATAAGATCACATCTCATTCTTCTAAACTCCAATGAGTATAGGCCCAACCTGCTCAACCTTTCCTCATCAGACAACCCTTTCAACTCAGTAATCAACCTAGTGAACATTCTCAGAACTGCCTCCAATGCAAGTGTATCCTTCCTTAAATAAGGAATCTGGGCTGATTCACCCCCTCCCTAACCCAGGGCCAGTGGACAGGGATCAGGAGCAGGAACCTGGGCTGACTCACCCCCTCCCCAACCCAGGGGTCAGTGGACAGGGATCAGGAGCAGGAACCTGGGCTGATTCATCCCCTCCCTAACCCAGGGTTCACTGGGCAGTGCTCAGGAGCAGCAACCCGGGCTGATTCACCCTCACACTAACCCAAGAGTCACTGGACAAGTATCGGAATCATGAACCTGTGCTGATTCAACCTCTCTCTCTAACCCAGGGTTCACAGGACAGTGTTCAAGAGCAGGAACCTGGGCTGATTCACCCCCACCCTCATCCAGGTTTCACGGTACAATGATCCGGATCAGTAACCCGGGCTGATTCACCCTCTCCCTAACCCAGAAGTCACTTGACAGGGGTCAGGAGCAGGAACACAGGCTGATTCACACTCACCCTAACATAGAAGTCACTGGACAGGGATCTGGAGCAGGAACACAGGCTGATTCACAATCACCCTAACATAGAATTCACTGGACAGGGATCAGGAGCAGGAACACAGGTTGATTCACACTCACCCTAACATAGAAGTCACTTGACAGGGATCAGGAGCAGGAACACAGGCTGATTCACACTCACCCTAACATAGAAGTCACTGGACAGGGATCAGGAGCAGGAACACAGGCTGATTCACCCTCTCCCTAACATAGAAGTCACTGGGCATGGATCAGGAGCAGGAACACAGGCTGATTCACACTCACCCAACATAGAAGTCACTGGACAGGGATCAGGAGCAGGAACACAGGCTGATTCACACTCACCCTAACATAGAAGTCACTGGACAGGGATCAGAATCATGAGCCGGGGCTGATGCACCCCCTCCATAACACAAGGATCACGTGACAGGGATCAGGAGCAGGAACCCGAGCTGATTCAACCATTCCCTCTAACCCAGGTGCCCCTGGGCAGGGATCAGGAGCAGGAAGCTGGCCTGACTCACCCCCTCCCTAACCCAGGGGTCGCTGGACAGGGATCAAGAGCATGAACCTGGGCTAATTCACCCCCCTCTAACAAAGGTGTCACTGTACAGGGATCAAGAGCAGGAACCCGGGCTCACTCCCCCTCTGCCTCAAACCCAGGGGTCACTGGACATAAGAACATAAGAGTGATGCGCTATCAATTACTCATAAAAGACTGAGAGTTAAGAGAGTAACTAAAGGCTTTTATTAACAAAAGAATGAAGGTCTGCCTCGAGTGGTCGACCGGTCCAGAAATACAAAGGGCTGAGGAGCAGTCACCTTTATACTAGGGCTTGTGGGAGGAGTCAGCCGAGGCATGCCCAGGCATGTACACAGTGGAATACAAACAGTGGTTTACCACATTCACCCCTTGTTTAAAATTGAGTCCGGCAGGGTGAAGTGTATTAAAAGTTAGTGTATTGGAGTCTCTCCGGAGGTCTTGTCTGCCGCTGTGAACGGCGTGGCGACGGCAGGGGTAGTGGAGCTTCCGGCGTCGAGTCCAGCGTAGGCTGCGGCACAGGCGTGTCGTCCTCGTAGATGTCGAGCGGGGCGCGGGGCCCAGGCCTGCCATCTGCTGGGGCTGGATATCGGATCGTGGGGGGGGGTGGTAGTGAGTAGTGGGTTACTACGGCCCCCGAGGGTGCAAGGTCTCTTATGGAGACTGTGTCCTCCCGCCCGTCCGGGTATGCAATGTAAGCATACTGGGTGCTGGCGTGGAGGAGGTCGACCCTCTCGACCAGGGGGTCCGTTTTATGGGTCCTCACGTGACTTCTCAGTAGGACCGGCCCTGGGGACGTCAGCCATGGCGGTAGCGATGTCCCCGATGTGGACTTCCTTGGGAAGACAAACATTTTCTCATGAGGGGTGGCGTTAGTGGCAGTGCAGAGCAGTGACCGAATAGAGTGGAGCGCATCGGGGAGCACATCCTGCCAGCGGGAGGTTGGAAGGCCCCTAGACTTTAAGGCTAGCAGGGCGGCCTTCCAAACTGTCGCATTTTCTCTTTCCACCTGTCCGTTCCCCCGGGGGTTGTAACTGGTGGTCCTGCTTGTGGCAATACCCCTAGTTAGCAGGTACTGACGGAGTTCATCGCTCATAAACGATGAGCCCCGGTCGCTATGGATGTCGCTGGGGAAACCGAACAGGGTGAAGAGGTCGTTCAGACATTTAATGACCGTGGCACTGGTCATGTCCGGGCAGGGGATGGTGAACGGGAAACGGGAGTACTCATCAATAATATTGAGGAAGTTCACATTGCGGTCGGAGGAGGGGAGAGGCCCTTTAAAATCAACGCTCAGACGCTCGAAGGGGCGAGTGGCTTTTATCAGTTGGGCCCTGTCTGTTCTATAAAAGTGCGGTTTGCACTCAGCACAGACTTGGCAGTTCCTTGTCATGGTCCTGACCTCCTCAATAGAGTGAGGCAGGTTGCGGGCCTTGATGAAGTGGAAGAACCTGGTGACCACCGGGTGGCAGAGGTCATTGTGGAGGGCCCGCAGTCTATCGATCTGCACGCTGGCGCAGGTGCCACGCGATAGCGCATCCGGGGGTTCATTGAGCTTCCCGGGCCGGTACAAGATCTCGTAATTGTAGGTGGAAAGTTCGATTCTCCACCTCAAGATCTTGTCATTTTTGATTTTGCCCCTCTGCTTGTTGTTAAACATGAAAGCAACTGAACGTTGGTCAGTGAGCAGGGTAAATCGTTTTCCGGCCAGGTAGTGCCTCCAATGACGCACAGCCTCCACAATCGCCTGGGCCTCCTTCTCAACAGTGGAGTGTCTGGTCTCCGGGCCTTGGAGGGTTCCTGAAAAGAAGGCCACGGGTCTCCCCGCCTGATTGAGGGTAGCGGCCAGGGCAAAGTCGGACGCATCGCTTTCCACCTGGAAGGGGATGGATTGATCCACTTCGTGCATGGTGGCTTTGGCAATGTCTTCCTTGATACGGTGGAAGGCTAAGCGGGCCTCTGCCATCAAGGGAAAAGAGGTGGACTTGATCAGTGGATGGGCCTTGTCCGCATAGTAGGGGACCCACTGGGCATAATAGGAGAAAAACCCTAGGCACCTCTTCAGGGCCTTGAGGCAGTGGGAGTTCCATAAGGGGACGCATCCGGTCGGGGTCGGGGCCGATGACTCCGTGTTCCACAACACAGCCAAGGATGGCGAGGCGGTTTGTGCGGAATATGCACTTCTCCTTGTTAAATGTCAGGTTCAGGAGTTGGGCGGTGCGGAGGAATTTTTCGAGGTTTGCGTCATGGTCCTGCAAGTCACGGCCGCAGATGGTCACATTGTCCAGATATGGGAAAGTGGCCTGCAACGCATTTTGATCTACCATCCGGTCCATCTCCCTTTGGAAGACGGAGACCCCGTTGGTGACGCCAAAGGGAACCCTAAGGAAGTGGTAGAGGCGGCCGTTTGCCTCAAAGGCAGTATACTGGCGGTCCTCAGGGCAGATAGGGAGCTGGTGGTACGCTGATTTCAGGTCAATGGTCGAGAAGACGTGGTACTGCGCGATCTGGTTGACCATATCAGCTATGCGGGGGAGTGGGTAGGTGTCCAGCAGGGTGTAGCGATTTATTGTCTGGCTGTAGTCGATGACCAGGCGCTGCTTCTCGCCGGTCTTAACGACCACATCCTGGGCTCGCCAGGGGCTGGTGCTGCCCTCAATAATCCCTTCCTTTAGGAGCCGCTCCACTTCGGTTTTAATGAAAACCCTGTCCCCGGCACTGTATCGCCTGCTCTTTGTGGCGATGGGCTTACAGTCGGGGGTGAGGTTAGCAAACAGTGGGGGGGGGTGACTCTGAGTGTGGAGAGGTTGCACCTGGTGCGCGGTGGGCAATTTGGGAGCTGCTGGCTGCGGACTGTGAGTGGGGGTAGGGGTCCACCGTACGCCATCGTAACACTTTTAAGGTGGCACTGAACATCTAACCCCAGCAGGACGGCAGCGCAGAGTTCGGGCAGGACCAGAAGTTTAAAATGATCATACACGGTCCCGTCTACTACGAGTGTCACTACGCGTTAGCCGCCGATGTCCGCCGACTGGGACTCGGAGGCCATAGAAATCCGCTGGTGCGCAGGCAGGACTGGGAGAGAGCAATGCCGCACCGTGTCGGGGTGGATGAAGCTCTCCGTGCTCCCAGAGTCAAAAAGGCAGATTGTATTGTGGCCATTTACCTTAATGTCCATTGTGGAACTGGCCAGCTGGTGCGGTCTCGCTTGGTCCAGTGTAACAGATGCCAGCGTAGGGGTCAGTGTGACGCTGCGGGTATCAGATGAGGCGGTGTTGGGGGCTTGCTGCGTTCCGGCTGTCGTCCAAGATGGCGGCGTCCATGATCCCCATGTGGCTGGAGGCGTCCAAAATGGCTGCTGTACCGGTGGTTCGCACATGGCTGGGGAGGCCCAAGATGGCGGCCCGCATGGCCCACACGCGGCGCTGCTGGGGTTCGGGGTGGCTTTGGCCCTGCAGACGTTAGCGTAGTGTCCCTTTTTCCCGCAGCCCGAGCAGATCGCGTTTTTCGCCGGGCAGCGCGCTCTGGGGTGTTTTGCCTGGCCACAGAAGTAGCATTTGTGGCCTTGGGGCACTGCTGTCTGGCCTTGGGACACTGCTGCGGTAGTTGGGCCGTTGTTGGGGTGTGGCTGGGGTGGCACGGCGCTATGAGGCGGTCCTACCGTGTCCCAGGCTGTCATTCCCCGCGGCATCCATGGTGCAGAGGAGTAGGCATCCATGCCCCGGTAGGCTGCATCCAATGATAGTGCGAGTTCAGAGGCCTTGTTGAGGTCGAGGTCACTCTGCTCCAACAGTCGCTGCTGGGTGTAATTGGACCTGTGGCCCGCTACAAAAGCGTCCCGGATAAGTTCCTCTGTGTACACGGCGGCCTTTACATCCTTACAACCACACGCCCGGCCAAGCACAGACAGTGCCTGAAGGTATTCCACGGTCGATTCCCCAGGTTGTTGTTTACGACTCCCCAGAAGGTGCCTGGCGTACACTTCGTTCACTGGGAGCGTGTACTGGTCCTTGAGGAGCTTGATAGCGTCTGCGTACGAGGTCGCGTCTTGGATGACCGAGTACACTCGGTGGTTCACTTTGGAGGTCAGGACATCCAGTTTGTCCTCGTCCGATTTGATTGCTGCGGAGGCGGTCAGGAATTTTTCGAAACACTTAAGCCTGTGAGTAAACTTGGTGGATGAGTCCGCCTCCCGATGATCTAAGTCCAGGCATGCTGGTGTGAGGATCTTCTCCATTATAAAAATTTTGTTAATAAAATTGATGCGCTATCAATTACTCATAAAAGACTGAGAGCTAAGAGAGTAACTAAAGGCTTTTATTAACAAAAGAATGAAGGTCTGCCTCGAGTGGTCGACCGGTCCAGAAATACAAAGGGCTGGGGAGCAGTCACCTTTATACTAGGACTTGTGGGAGGAGTCAGCCGAGGCATGTCCGGGCATGTACACAGTGGAATACAAACAGTGGTTTACCACAAAGAGCAGGAATAGGACATTCGGCTCCTCGAGCCAGCTCCGACATTCAATAAGTTCATGGCTGGTCTGATCTTGGCCTCAACTCCACTTTCCTGCCCTGTCCCCATAAACCTTGATTCCCCTGTTTTTCAAAAATCTGTCTATCTCCGCCTTGAATATATTCAACGACCCAGCCTCCACAGCTCTCTGGGGTAGAGAATTCCAAAGATTCACCACCCTCTGAGAGAAGAAATTCCTCCTCATCTCCGTTTTAAATTTGTGACCCATTATTCTGAAACAATGTCCCCTAGTTCCAGATTCCCCCTCGAAGGGAAACATCCTCGCTGCATCTACCCTGTCAAACCCCCTCAGAATCTTATGTTTCAATAAGATCACCTCTCATTCTACTAAACTCCAATGAGTATAGGCCCAACCTGCTCAACCTTTCCTCATAAGACAACCCCTCCAGCTCAGGATTCAACCTAGTGAACATTCTCAGAACTGCCTTCAATGGAAGTATATCCTTCCTTAAATAAGGATCCCAGGCTGATTCACCCCCTCACTAACCCAGGGGTTACTGGACAGGGATCAGATGCAGGAATCCTGGCTGATTCACCCCACTCCGAACGCAGGGGTCACTCGACAGTGATCAGGACCAGCAACCTGGGCTAACTCACCCTCTAATCCAGGGGTCACTGGAGAGGGATCATGAGCAGGAACCTGAGCTGACTCACCCTCTCCCTCTAACTGAGGTGTCATTAGACTGGGATCAAAAGCAGGAACCAGGGCTTTTTCAACATCTATTAGCTCATTTTTTGTGGCGACGCCTACCCCATGGAGGCAGCGCTCTTCATCAGGTTTGCCTTTCCAGAAGAAGGTATAACCACCGCGTTGCTCCTTGAGCTGGCCTTCCCATGCCCACCTGGTCTCGCTTAGGGTGGTGATGTCTATGTCAAAACATCTGCGCTCCTGGGCAACGATAGCCAACGATGTTCCGGTCTGTCGCTGTTGGGGTTGTCCATGAGGGTCCTGACGTTCCAGGTCCCGAACTTCATTTTAAAGGGTGGAAGATGCCTGTGCGTGAAATCTTTTAATGTGGGGTGGCCGTTGCACACCAGCTACCACACGGGCTTGACAGAGGAAGGACTTGGTCCAATGGCAAGAGGATCCAAAACGATTGGAGACCAGCCTCTGCTACATCGGTCTAACACACACACAGAAGCATACACCTACTGTCCTCCTCCCTCCTTCCCGCAGGTCCTCTCTGCCTGGGTTTCATAGGCTGCAGTGTGGTCCTCCTGACAACGCTGCTGCTCCACGCTGTGCCACTCCCGGGCCCCGACCTCGCCCCCGGGCCCCGACCTCGCCCCCGGGCCCCGTCCTCGCCCCCGGGCCCCGTCCTCTCCCCCGGGCCACGTCCTCGCCCCCGCGGTGTCTCCTTTCAGTGAGCGTGTCCCACAGTGTCTTCTTCCGGGGAGTGTGTACCGTGGTGTGTTTCCTTCTAGTGAGGGAACTTTATGCCGTACTGTACCTGCCCTGGGAGTGTTGGATGGGACAGTGTAGAGGGAGCTTTACTCTGTATCTAACCCATGCTGTACTTGCCCTTGGCCTGTTTGATGGGACAGCGTAGAGGGAGCTTTACTCTGTATCTAACCCATGCAGTACCTGCTCTAGGAGTGTTTGATAGGCAATGTCGAGGGTGCTTTATTCTGTAACTTGCCCCATGCTGTACATGCCCTGGTAGTGATTGATGAGGATAGTGCAGAAGGATCTTTAACCTGTACCTAACCCCTGCTGAAGCTTCCCTGGGAGTGTTTGGTGTGACAGTGTACAGGGAGCTTTCCTCTGTATCTATCCCATGCTGTACCTGACCTGGGAGAGTAAAGCAAACTCTACACTGCCCCATCAAACAATCCCAGGGCAGGTCCAGACCATGTATGATACAGAATATAGCTCCCTCTACACTCTCCCATCAGACTATCACAGGGTAGGTACAGCATGGGTTAGATACAGAGTAAAGTTCCACCTACACTCTCCCATCAACACTCCCAGGGCAGATTCACACGATGCGTGATACAGAGTAAAATTTCCTCTGTACTATCCCATCAAAAACTCCCAGGACAGATACAGCAATGATTAGATACAGAGTAAAGCGCCCTCGATAATGCCATTCAAACTCTCCCAGGGTACTTACACATGGGTTAGATACAGAGTCAAGCTCACTCTACACTGTCCCATCAAACACTCCCAGGGCAGGTGCAGCATGGGTTAGATGCAGTGCAAAGCTCCCTCTGCACTGTCCTACCAAACAATCACAGGGCAGGCTCAGACCATGTTTGATACAGAGTAAAGCTCTCTCTACGCTGTCCCATCAAACATTCCCAGGGCAGGAACAGCTCGGGTTAGATACAGAGTAAAGCTCCCTCTACACTATCCCATCAAAAGAGCCAAGGACAGGTACAGCAAGGATTAGATACAGAGTAAAGCTCCCTCTAAAATGTCCCATCAAACTCTCCCAGGGCAGGTATAGCAAGTGTTAGTTACAGAGCAAATCTGCATCTACACTGTCCCATCAAACACCCCCATTGCAGGTACAGCACGGGTGAAATACAAAGTAAAGCATCCTCTACAATGTCCTATCAAACACTCCCAGGGCAGGTACAGCACGGGTTACATACAGCGTACAACTCCCTCTACACTGTCCCATCCAACACTCCCAGGGCTAGTACAGTGCGGCATATAGTCCCCTCACTAGAAGGAAACACAGAGAGGATTGTGGGGTATATCAGTGTTACAGTGAGAGGTGTGGGGTATATCAGTGTTAGTGAGGGGCGTGGGGTATATCAAAAGGGAATTGGATATATGTCTGAAGGAAACAAAATTACAGTGCTATGGGTAAAGGGCGAAGGAGTGGATTTTGCTGAATTGCTCTTGCAGAGACCCGGCAAGGGCTCGACGGGCCGTAAGGCCTCCTTCTGTGCTGTAACCATTCTATGATTCTATAGAGCCCGAGATGTACAACAACAGCAACTTGTATTTAAATAGCGCCTTTATCGGAGGAAAACGTCCCAAGTCGCTTCACAGTATTTTCAGACAAACAATTTTGACACCGAGCCACATATGGATAAATTAGGACAGGTGACTCAAAGCTTGGTCAAAGTGGTAGGATTTAATGAGCGTCTCGGTGTGGTGGGTGATGTGAGGGTTGTGAGGCTAAAGGAGATTAGAGATAGGAAGGGGCGAGGCCATAGAGGGATTTGAAAACCAGTTTGAGAATTTTGAAATCGGGCTGCTGCTTAACCGGGAGCCAGTGTAGGTCAGCGTGCACAGGGGAGGTGGGAGAACGGGGCTTGGTACAAGTTAGGACATGGGCAGCCGAGTTTTGGATGGCCTCAAGTTTACATAGGGTGGAATGTGGGAGGCCAGCCAGGAATGCGTTGGAATAGTCAAGTCTAGAAGTAAAAAAGGCATTAAAATGCGGCAGACCAGATCGGCCCCACGGCGGTGGCGGACCAGTGAGGAGCGAGGTGGTGGCGGTGATTTAAAAAGCAGCAGACCAGGTAGGCCCCACAATGGCGGCCGACCTGTGAGGAGCGATGCGGCGGCGGTGATTTGTAGGTTTACCAATCTCGGAGAGAGAGAAGTAAAAAGTAATCGAAGTGTAACGTCACCAGAAAGCAGGTAAGTGATTGGTTGGTGAGAATTTCTCTCTTGCTTCCAAACTTAATCTCTGTGGTTTATAGTTTCTAAGCTCTCTGTTGTGTAGTGGGGACTGCTGTTCAACAAGGGCCCTTAAGTATGTCATTTAACTGTAGTGTAATTGGTTGTGTTGATTTGAATTAATTTAATTTGAATTAATTAAAGGGTAAGTCATGGCAGGAGAGCCCGGCCCCATAGTGTGCTCCTCCTGCGCTATGTGGGAAAAAAGTGACACTTCCTGTGTCCCTGACAACCATATGTGCAGGAAATGTATCCAGCTGCAGCTAATGGCAGACAACATTGCGGCGCTGGAGCTGCGATTGGATACATACTGGAGCATTCGCGATGCTGAGGACGTCGTGGAAAGCACGTTTATGGAGTTGGTCACACCGCAGGCAAAGGTTGCACAGGCAGAAAGGAAATGGGTGACCACCAGGCAGAGTAGTAGGCGCAGGCAGGTAGTGCAGGGGTCCCCTATGACCATCCCCCTCTCAGACAGATATACTGCTTTGGATATTGTTGACGGGGGATGGCTTATCAGGGGAAAGCAGCAGCAGCAGCCAACTTCCTGGCACCAGGGGTGGTTCTGCTGCACAGGACGGGAGGAAAAAGAGGGGTAGACCTATAGTAATAGCGGATTCTATTATAAGGGGAATAGATAGGCGTTTCTGCGGCCGCAATCGAGACTCCAGGATGGTGTGTTGCCTCCCTGGTGCAAGGCTCAAGGATGTCTCAGAGCGGCTGCAGAACATTTTGGAAGGGGAGGGTGAACAGCCAGTTGTCGTGGTGCATATAGGTACCAACGATATAGGTAACAAACGGGATGAGGTCCAAAAAGCTGAATATAGGGAGTTAGGAGGTAAATTAAAACATAGGACCTCAAAGGTAGTAATCTCAGGATTGCTACCAGTGCCACGTCCTAGTCAGAGTAGAAATAGAAGGATATTTCAGATGAATACGTGGCTAGATGAATGGTGCAAGGGGGAGAGATTCAAATTCCTAGGAAATTGGAACCGGTTCTGGGGGAGATGGGACCAGTACAAACCGGACGGCTTGCACCTGGGCAGGGCCTGGACCGATGTCCTAGGGGGAATGTTTGCTAGTGCTCTGGGGGAGGATTTAAACTAAAATGGCAGGGGGTTGGGAACCTGAGCAGGGAGATGGAGGAAAGGGAAACAAGGAGATAAACAAAAGTGGCTGTCAGAGAAATCAAGGGTTTAAAGCAAACATGGCCACAGTAAATAATAATTCTAAAAGGTATATGAGCGTTAAAAAAACAAGCCTGAAGGCTTTGTGTCTAATTGGAGGAGCATTCGTAATAAGATGGATGAATTAGCTGCTCAAATAGAGGTAAAAAAATATGATATGATTGGTTGTGCGGAAACAGGGCTCCAGGTTGGCCGAGGCTGGGAACTCAACATCCAGGGGTATTAAATATTCAGGAAGAACAGGAAAAAAGGAAAAGGAGGTGGGGAGCATTGCTGGTTAAAGAGGGGATTAACACAATTGTAAGGAAGGATATTAGCTCTGATGATGTGGAATCTGTATGGGTAGAACTGAGAAATACCAAGGGGCAGAAAACGTTAGTGGGAGTGGTATATAGACCTCCAAACAATAATGGAGGTTGGGGATGGCATTAAAAGGGAAATTAGAGAAGCATGCAATAAGGGCACAGCAGTTATCATGGGTGACTTTAATCTACATATAAACAAATTAGTAACAATACTGTGGAGGAGGAGTTCGTGGAGTGTATACGGGTTGGTTTCCTGTACCAATAGGCTGAGGAACCAACTCGAGATCAGGCCATCTTGGACTGGGTATTATTTAATGAGAAAGGATTAATTAGCAATCGTGTTGTGCGAGGCCCCTTGGGTCGGAGCGATCAAAATGTGATAGAATTCTTCATTAAGATGGAGAGTGAAGTAGTTGACTCGGAGATGAGGGTCCTGAATTTAAATAAAGGAAACTACGATGGTATGAGGCGTGAGTTGGGTAGGATTGATTGGGGAATGTCACTCAAAGGGTTGACGGTGGATAGGCAATGGCAAACATTCAAAGATCGCATGGATGAAGTACAGAATTTGTTCATCCCAGTTTGGAATCAAAATAAAACAAAAAAGGTGACTCAACCGTGGCTAACAAGGGAAGTTAGGGATAGCGTAAGATCCAAGGAGAGGACATATAAATTGGCCAGAAAAAGCAGTAAACCTGAGGATTGGGAGCAGTTTAGGATTCAACAAAGGAGGACAAAGGGATTAATTAAGAGGGGGAAAATAGAGTACGAGAGTAAGCTTGCAGGGAACAATAAAACTGGCTATGAAATCTTTTACAGATATGTGAAGAGAAAAAGATTGGATGAAGTCAGGCGCAGGTCCCCTGAAGCCAGAATCGGGAATTTATAATTGGGAACAAAGAAATGGCAGACCAATTAAATACATACTTTCGTTCGTCTTCACAAAGGAGGACACAAATAACCTTCCAGAGATGTCAGGGAACACAAGGTCTAATGAAAGGGAGGAACTGAAAGAAATCAGTATTTGTAGGGAAATGGTGCTAGGGAAATTGACGGGACTGAAGGCCGATAAATCCCCAGGGCCTGATAATCTACATCCTAGGGTACTTAAGGAAGTGGCCCTAGAAATAGTAGATGCATTGCTGGTCATCTTCCAAAATTCTTTAGACTCTGGAACAGTGCCCATGGATTGGAGGGTAGCTAATATTACCCCACTATTCAAAAAAGGTGGTGGAGAGAAAATGGGGAATTACAGACCGGTATGCCTGACATCGGTAGTGGGGAAAATGCTAGAGTCCATTATAAAAGATGTAATGGCAGAGCACTTGGAAAACAGTGACCGGATCGGACAAAGTCAACATGGATTTAAAAGGGTAAATCGTGCTTGGCTAATCTACTGGAATTTTTTGAGGATGTAACTGGTAAAATAGATAAGGGAGAACCAGTGGATGTGGTGTATTTGGACTTTCAAACGGCATTCGATAAGGTCCCACATGAGAGATTAGCGTGTGAGGTTAAGGCACATGGGATTCGGGACAAGGTATTGACTTGGATAGAGAACTGTGAAGCGAAGAGTTGGAATAAATGGGTCTTTTTCCGAGTGGCAGGCAGTGACTAGTGGGGTACCGCAGGGATCGGTCCTTGGACCCCAGCTATTCACAATATATTTTAATGATCTAGACGAGGGAACTAAATGTAATATCTACAAGTTTGCAGACGACCCAAAGCTGGGTGCCTGTGTGTGCTGTGAGGAGGATGCCGAGAAACTCCAGTATGATTTGGACAGTTTGCCTGATTGGGCAGAAGCATGGCAGATGCAATATAACGTGGATAAATGCGAGGTTATCCACTTCGGTGTCAAAAACAGGAAGGCAGATTATTATCTGAATGGCAATAGATTGGGAGAAGGGGAAGTGCAACGAGACCTGGGTGTCCTTGTGCACCAGTCGCTGAAGGTAAGCATGCAGGTGCAGCAGGTGGTTAAGAAGG
Organism: Somniosus microcephalus; assembly: GCF_052327205.1. NCBI lineage: Eukaryota > Metazoa > Chordata > Chondrichthyes > Squaliformes > Somniosidae > Somniosus > Somniosus microcephalus. The sequence continues at coordinate 25,337,098 of NW_028225181.1, read as the reverse complement.
CAAATGGTTTGTTGGCCTTCGTAGCGAGAGGGTTTGAGTACAGGAACAAGAATGTCTTGCTGCAGCTGTTCAGGGCCTTGGTGAGACCACATCTTGAGTATTGTGTGCAGTTTTGGTCGCCTTATCTGAGGAAGGATGTTCTTGCCATGGAGGGAGTGAAGCGAAGATTCACCAGGCTGATACCTGGGATGGCAGGAATGACGTATGAGGAGTTATCAGGTCGATTGGGATTATACTCGCTGGGATCTCAATGAAACTTATAAAATTCTAAAAGGACTAGACAGACTAGATGCAGGAAGGGTGTTCCCGATGGTCGGGCAGTCCAGAACCAGGGGTCACAGTCTAAGGAGAAGGGGTAAGCCATTTAGGACAGAGATGAGGACGAATTTCTTCACCCAGAGAGTGGTGAACATATGGAATTCTCTACCACAGAAGGCCGTAGAGGCCAGTTCATTAAATATATTCAAGAAGAAATTAGATATATTTCTTAAGGCTAAAGGCATCAAGGGATATGGAGACAAGGCAGGAACAGAATACTGAATTTGAATGTTCAGCCCTGATCTCATTGAATGGCGGAGCAGGCTCGAGGGTCCGAATGGCCTACTCCTGCTCCTATCTTCGATGTTTCTATGAGGGTTTCAGCAGCGGATGAGGTGAGGCAAGGGCGGAGATGGGCGATGTTACAGAGGTGGAAGTAGGCGGCCTTTGTTATGCTGCGGATATGTGGCCAGAAGCTCATTTCAGGGTCAAATATTACACCAGTGTTGTGAACAGTCTGGTTCAGCCTCAGACAGATGTTCGGGAGAGGGATGGAGTCAGTGGCTCGGGAACAGAATTTGTGGCGGGGACCGAAAACAATGGCTTTGGTCTTCCCAATGTTTAATTGGAAAAAATGTTTGCTCATCCAGAACTGGATGTCGGACAAGCAGTCTGACCATTTAGAGACCGTGGAGGGGTCGAGAGAAGAGGTAGTGAGGTAGAGCTGGGTGTCGTCAGCGTACATGTGGAAACTGACACTGTGTTTTCGGATGATGTCACCAAGGGGCAACATGTAGATGAGAAATAGGAGGGGGCCAAGGATAGACCCTTGGGGGACACCAGAGGTAACGATGTGGGAGCGGGAAGAGAGGCTAACTGATATTCTGATATTTTCCACACAGTATGATCCCAGCCCCAAACCTATCCCTCACTGCAGAGAGAGAGAGAGAGAGAGAGAGAGGCAGAGACAGTGAGGAAGCAGATGCGCCGAGACGAAAAGAAACACTAGGGTAGAGTTTGTGTTATAGTAGGTGCTATAGTTCAAACTGGGAGATTGTGAATCAGCCACCCATTTTACACCGATGGAAATAAAACTCGGGAGAGATGTAGGGCAGGATCCCGGTTCCGGAGACGGGGCTGATTTTACACCCTGTGTGACATTGATCAAGGCTGCTGTTTGATTGGCCACTGGCTCCTTTGTAATGTCATCTGGAAACAGCGCCCCGCCCCTGGTTACAGCCCATCAGTGGGATGTCAGTGTGGGAAGAGCTGGAGTGACAGCTGACAGTGGCAGTGAGTTTAGTCCCAATAAAAATGGCAAAGGGCCGAAAGGAACAATTTAATATAAAAGTAAGTAATTCAAACACACTCATTAATTGCAAATATAATAAAATTAGTTACAATCAGTGAAAAATTCTGGGATTAATATGAATCATTTCTCTATTGACAGTCTCTGGGAGTGAGCAATATCTCAGGAAGGTGGAGAGAGAGAAGTCGAATCATCACCACACTCACTGGGATTGGAGAAATGTCGCTGGGTTCACAGAGCAGATCTGTTGGGACCAAGACCGCCAGTGTTGGAGACGGGATATAACGGGAAGCTTCAACAAAGATTGGAAAGGTGAGGAACATTACTGAGAATCCCATCAGTCCAGGATTTCTCGGATACTGGGAGCTGTTCAACATCTGCCGTCAGTCTCGACCTTTGATGCGTCAAGTTGAGCGGAGCTTAACTCAGATAAACCTTGCTCGTACCTCACCCAGGATTGTTTGACACTACAGGTAGAGGGATCTTTATTCTGTATTCACCCATGCTGTACCTGAGCTGGTTGTGCTTCATTGTATAGTGTCAAGGGAGTTGGAAGCTGCATTGATTACATGCTGTATGAGAGGGAGCTTTATGCCATGTGTCACCCGTGCTGTACCTGACCTCGGAGTGTTTGATTGAGCATTGTAATGGGAGCTTTACTCTGTGTGTAATGCATGCTATATGCAGAGAGATTTCAATGGACTGGTCTGGTGGGCAGAAAATGGCAAATGTAATGCAATCGGTAGAAGTTTGAGTTAATGCAGTTGGGGAGGGCTAGCAAGGCAAGGGACCCCAGACTCATTGGAACATAGGAAGAGGAGTCGGCCATACAGCCACTCGAGCCTGCTCCGCCATTCAATAAGATCATGACTGATCTGTGATCTAACTCCATATACCCGCCTTTGGCCCATATCACTTCATACCTTAGGTTAACAAAAACCTCTCAATCTCTGATTTAAAATTAACAATTGATCTGGCTTCAATTGCCGTTTGTGGAAGAGTGTTCCAAACTTCTACCACCCTGTGTGTGTAGAAGTGTTTCCTAATTTGACTCCTGAAACGTCTGGCTCTAATTTTTAGACTATGATCCCTAGTCCGAGAATCCCCAACCAGTGCAAATAGTTTTTCTATCTGTTTCCCTTAATATCCTGAAAACTTCCTTCAGATCACCCCTTAATCTTCCCAATTCTAGGGAATACAACCCTAACTTGTGTAATAGCTCCTCGTAACTTAACCCTTGAAGGCCGGGTAACATTCGGGTAAACCTACGCTGCACTCCCTCCAAGGCCAATATATCCTTCCAATGGTGTGGTGCCCAGAACTGCTCACAGTACTCCAGGTGTGGTGTACTCCAGGTGTGGTCTAACCAGGGCTTTGTATAGCTGCAACATAGCTTCCGTCCCCTTGCATTCTAGTCCGCCAGCATTCCAATAGCCTTTTGATTATTTTCTGTACCTGTTCATGACATTTTAATGATCTATGTACCTGGACCCCCCAAGCCTCTTTGGGCATCCACTGTGTTTAGCTTTTCACAATTAGAAAATACCCTGTTCTATCTTTTTGGAGTCCAAAGTGAATGACTTCACATTTGCTTACATTGAAATCCATTTGCTATAGTTTTGCCCATTCAATTAATCTATCAATATCCCTTTGTAATTTTACAATGCTGCCTACCTTTGTGTCATTGGCAAATTTGGATATATGACTTTCTATAACATCATCTAAGTCATTAATAATATTGTGAATTGTTGAGGTCCCAACACAGGCACCACAAGTCACGTCCTGCCAATTTGAGTACCTACCCATTATCCTGAAGTTTTATAAAGGGTTATTAAGGTTAATAAAGGATTAAGAATATAAAGTGTTAAGATGAATTGTAAAGGAATATAAAGGGTTATAATGATTGGCAAAGGATTATAAAGGGTGATACAATTATAAAGGGATTTAAATGGTGTACAAAGTGATACAAATTATGATAAACAGACATAATCATTTACAAAAGGTTTATACAGGGATATAAAGGATTATAATGATTTTATGAAGGTTTATGACTCCCTCTATACTTTCCAATCAAACACTCCCAGGGCAGTACAGCATGGATTAGATAGACTAAATCTCCTTCTACACTTTTCTATCAAACACTTGCAGGGCAGGTACAGCACGGCATAGCTACAGAGTAAAGCTCCCTCTACACTGTCCCATCAAACACTCCCAGGGCAAGTACAGCACGAGTTAGATACATAGTAAAGCTTTCTCTACACTGTCCCATCAGGGCAGGCATAGAACATAAGAACATAAGATGTAGGAGCAGGAGTAGGTCATTTGGCCCATCGAACCTGCTCCGCCATTCAATAAGATCATGGCTGATTTGATCTTGGCCTCAACTCCAGTTCCCTGCCCGCTCCCCATAACCCTTGACTCCGTTACCATTCAAACATCTGTCTATCTCCACCTTAAATATATTCAATGACCCAGCCTCCACAGCTCTCTGGGGAAGAGAATTTCAAAGTTTCACGACCCTCACAGAAGAAATTCCTCATTTCCGTTTTAAAAAGGGTGCCCCCTTATTCTGATATTATGTCCCCTAGTTCTCCATGAGGGGAAACACCTTCTCTGCATCTACCCTGTCAAGCCCCTTCAGAATCTTATCTGTTTCAATAAGATCCGCTCTCATTCTTCTAAACTCCAATGAGTATAGGGCCAACCTGCTCAACATTTCGTCATAAGACAACCCCTTCTTCTCAGGAATCAACCTCTTGAACCTTCTCAGAACTGCCTCCAATGCAAGTATATCCTTCCTTAAATAAGGAGACCAAAAATGTACGCAATAATCCAGGTGTGGCCTCACCAAACATCTGTACAGTTGTAACAGGACTTCCCTACATTTATACTCCATTCACTTTGCAATAAAGGCCAACACTCCATTTGCCTTCATAATTAATTGTTGTACCTGCATGCTAACTTTTTGTGATTCACATACAAGGACCACCAGATCCCTCTGTACCTCAGCATGTTGTAGTCTCTCCCCATTTAAGTAATAATTTGCCTTTTTATTTTTACTACCAAGGTGGATAACCTCGCATTTTCCCACATTATACTCCATCTGTCAGATTCCTGCCCAGTCACTTAGCCTATCAATAGCCCTTTGGAGATTCTTTGAGGCCTCCACACAATTTGCTTTCCCACCTATCTTTGTATAATCAGCAAATTTGGCTACATTACACTCAGTCCCTTCATCCAAGTCATTAATATAGGTTGTAAATAGTTGAGGCCCCAGCACTGATCCCTGCGGCATCCCAATAGTTAAAGTTTGCCAAGCTGAAAATGACTCTCTGTTTTCTGTTAGTTAGCCAATCCTCTATCCATGCTAATACATTACCCCCAATCCCGTGAGCTCTTATATTGTGTAGTAACCTTTTATGTGGCACCTTATTGAATGCCTTCCGCAAATCCAAATACATGACATCTACCGGTTCCCCTTTATCCACCCTGCTTGTTACATCCTCAAAGAACTCCAGCAAATTTGTCAAACGTGAGTTCCCTTTCATAAACCATGCTGACTCTGCTTGACTATATTATGTTTTTCTAAATGTCCTGCTACCATTTCCTTAATGATGGACTCCAGCATTTTCCCAATGACAGATGTTAAGCTAACTGGTCGATAGTTGCCAGGTTTCTGTCTCCATCCTTTCTTAAATAGGGGCTTTATATTTGCAGTTTCCCTCTCCGCTGGTACCTCTCCAGAATCCAGGGAATTTTGGTAGATTGCAACCAATGCACCACTATCTCTGCAGCCACAACTTTAAAGACTCTAGGATTCAAGCCAACAGGCCCAGGGAACTTGTCCATTTTTAGCCCCAATAGATTGCCTGGTATTTTCTCTCTAGTGATTGTTTTAAGTTCCCCCCTCACCCCAATTGCCCCTTGATTATCTATTATTGGGATGGTCTTAGTGTCTTCTACAATGAAAACCGATACAAAATATTTGTTCAAATTCTCTGCCATTTCTCGGTGTCCCATTATTAATTCCCCAGACTCTTCCTCTAGTGGACCAACGTTTACATTAGCTACTCTCCTCCTTTTTATATACTGGGTTAGTTACAGAATAAAGCTCCCTCTAACCTGTCCCATGAAACACTCCCAGGGCAGGTACAGCAGCGGTTAGATACAGAGTAAAGCTCCCCCTACACTGTCCCATCAAACACTCCCAGGGCAGGTGCAGCACGGGATGGATACAGAGTAAAGCTCCCCCTACACTGTCCCATCAAACACTCCCAGGGCAGGTGCAGCACGGGTTAGATACAGAGTAAAGCTCCCCCTACACTGTCCCATCAAACACTCCCAGGGCAGGTACAGCACGGGTTAGATACAGAGTAAAGCTCCCCCTACACTGTCCCATCAAACACTCCCAGGGCAGGTACAGTACCGGTTAGATACAGAGTAAAGCTCCCCCTACACTGTCCCATCAAACACTCCCAGGGCAGGTACAGCACCGGTTAGATACAGAGTAAAGCTCCCCCTACACTGTCCCATCAAACACTCCCAGGGCAGGTACAGCACGGGTTAGATACAGAGTAAAGCTCCCTCTACACTGTCCCATCAAACACTCCCAGGGCAGGTACAGCACGGGTTAGATACAGAGTAAAGCTCCCTCTACACTGTCCCATCAAACACTCCCAGGGCAGGTGCAGCACGGGTAAGATACAGAGTAAAGCTCCCTCTACACTGTCCCATCAAACACACCCAGGGCAGGTGCAGCACGGGTTTGATACAGAGCAAAGCTCCCTCTACACTGTCCCATCAAACACACCCAGGGCAGGTGCAGCACGGGTTTGATACAGAGCAAAGCTCCCTCTACACTGCCCCATCAAACACTCCCAGGGCAGGTACAGCACGGGTTAGATACAGAGTAAAGCTCCCTCTACACTGCCCCATCAAACACTCCCAGGGCAGGTGCAGCACGGGATGGATACAGATTAAAGCTCCCTCAACACTGTCCCATCAAATACTCCCAGGGCAGGTGCAGCACGGGTTTGATACAGAGCAAAGCTCCCTCTACACTGCCCCATCAAACACTCCCAGGGCAGGTACAGCACGGGTTAGATACAGAGTAAAGCTCCCTCTACACTGCCCCATCAAACACTCCCAGGGCAGGTGCAGCACCGGTTAGATACAGAGTAAAGCTCCCTCTACACTGTCCCATCAAGAACTCCCAGGGCAGGTACAGCACGGGTTAGATACAGAGTAAAGCTCCCTCTACACTGTCCCATCAAACACTCCCAAGGCAGGTACTGCACGGGTTAGATACAGAGTAATGCTCCCTCTACACTGTCCCATCAAACACTTCCAGGGCAGGTACAGCACGGGTTAGATAAAGAGTAAAGCTCCCTCTACACTGTCCCATCAAACACTCCCAGGGAAGGTACAGCACGGGTTAGATACAGAGTAAAGCTCCCTCTACACTGTCCCATCAGGAACTCCCAGGGCAGGTACAGCACGGGTTAGATACAGAGTAAAGCTCCCTCTACACTGTCCCATCAAACACTCCCAAGGCAGGTACTGCACGGGTTAGATACAGAGTAAAGCTCCCTCTACAATGTCACTTCAGACACTCCCAGGGCAGGTACAGCACGGGTTAGATACAAAGTAAAGCTCCCTCTGCACTGTCCCATCAAAAACTCCCAGGGAAGGTACAGCACGGGTTAGATACAGAGTAAACTCCCTCTACACTGTCCCATCAAGCACACCCAGGGCAGGTACAGCACGGGTTAGATACAGAGTAAAGCTCCGTCTACACTGTCCCATCAGACACTCCCAGGGAAGGTACAGCACGGGTTAGATACAGAGTAAAGCTCCCTCTACACTGTCCCATCAAACACTCCCAGGGCAGGTACAGCACGGGTTAGATACAGAGTAAAGCTCCCTCTACACTGTCCCATCAAACACTCCCAGGGCAGGTACAGCACGGGTTAGATACAGAGTAAAGCTCCCCCTACACTGTCCCATCAAACACTCCCAGGGCAGGTGTAGCACCGGTTAGATACAGAGTAAAGGTCCCTCTACACTGTCCCATCAAATACACCCAGTGCAGCTACAGCAGCGGTTAGATACAGAGTAAAGCTCCCTCTACACTGTCCCATCAAAAACATCCTGTGCAGGTACAGCGCCGGTTAGATACAGAGTAAAGCTCCCTCTACACTGCCCCATCAAACACTCCCAGGGCAGGTACAGCACGGCTCAGATACAGAGTAAAGCTCCCTCTACACTGTCCCATCAAACACTCCCAAGGCAGGTACTGCACGGGTTAGATACAGAGTAAAGCTCCCTCTACACTGTCCCATCAAACACTCCCAGGGCAGGTACAGCACGGGTTAGATAAAGACTAAAGCTCCCTCTACACTGTCCCATCAAACACTCCCAGGGCAGGTACAGCACGGGTTAGATACAGAGTAAAGCTCCCTCTACAATGTCACTTCAGACACTCCCAGGGCAGGTACAGCACGGGTTAGATGCAAAGTAAAGCTCCCTCTACACTGTCCCATCAAAAACTCCCAGGGAAGGTACAGCACGGGTTAGATACAGAGTAAACTCCCTCTACACTGTCCCATCAAGCACACCCAGGGCAGGTACAGCACGGGTTAGATACAGAGTAAAGCTGCCTCTACACTGTCCCATCAAACACTCCCAGGGCAGGTGTAGCACCGGTTAGATACAGAGTAAAGCTCCCTCTACACTGTCCCATCAAAAACATCCTGTGCAGGTACAGCGCCGGTTAGATACAGAGTAAAGCTCCCTCTACACTGCCCCATCAAACACTCCCAGGGCAGGTACAGCACGGGTCAGATACAGAGTAAAGCTCCCTCTACACTGTCCCATCAAACACTCCCAGGGCAGGTACAGCACGGGTTAGATACAGAGTAAAGCTGCCTCTACACTGTCCCATCAAACAGAGAGAGCAGCTGCAAACTCACTCAGACACCAATGACAGCCAGGAATTGAAAACATCATCAAAATGGCCGCTGTGGGGGGAGTGGTCTGTGGTGAGCTCATCAAAATGGATACAGCCGGCAGGAATTGACATCATCAAAAATTGACACTCCTTGGCTGCACCCCTTCAAAATGGGTCTGAGAGTGTGAGAGTGACAGACAGGGACAGACATAGAGAGACAGAGAGAGATAGAGAGAGATAGGTAGAAAGAGTTTGCAAAAGCTGGTGCTTGTGTGAGATGTGGTTCAGGTCTATTATTATCAGCTGTTGCTGGGTGAAACCCTATTGATTTCATTCGGGCCTGGTCCACATGTAATGTTGGTGTGTGCGTGAGACTTTTTTGCACTTTATTGGTGACTCTCAGTCCCCCAGGGAGATATCTGTACACTGACTCGTGTCTCTCAGTCCCTCTCACTCAGCGAGATATCTGTACCTTGACTGGTGTCTCTCAGTCCCCCTCTCCAAGGGAGATATTTGTGCACTGACTGGTATCTCTTTATCCGTCTCCCTCAGGGAAATATCTGCACACTGAGTGGTGTCCCTCAGTCCGACTCCCTCAGGGAGATATCTGTACACTGACTGTTGTGTCTCAGTACCTCTCCTTCAGGGAGATATCTGTACACTGACTGGTGTCTCTTTATCCGTCTCCCTCAGGGAAATATCTGCACACTGAGTGGTGTCTCTCAGTCCGACTCCCTCAGGGACATATCTGTACACTGACTGGTGTCACTCAGTACCTCTCCCTCAGGGAGATATCTGTACACTGACTGGTGTCTCTCAGTCCCTCTCCCTCAGGGAGATATATGTACACTGACTCGTATCACTCTGTCCCTCTCCCTCAGGGAAATATCTGTACCCTGACTGGTGTCTCTCAGTCCCGCTCCCTCAGGGAGATATATGTACACTGACTGGTGTCTCTCAGTCCCTCGCCCTCAGGGAGATATCTGTACCCTGACTGGTATCTCTCAGTCCCTCTCCGTCAGGGAGATATCTGTACACTGACTGGGGTCTCTCAGCCCCTCTCTCTCAGGGAGATATCTGTACACTGACTGGGGTCTCTCAGCCCCTCTCTCTCAGGGAGATATCTGTACACTGACTGGTGTCTCTCAGAAAGTACCGAAAGAATCTCGAGACAGCGCTCGCCGGGATCCAGGGCTCCGTATCTCAGCAAATTTTGTTCCATTTGGGATCGGCTGTGTTTCCTGTACGAGGACACCCATATCTCTCTGAACCCCAACATTTAATAGTTTCTCACCATTTAAAAATATATTTTATTCTATTCTTCCTACCAAAGTGAATAACTTCAAATTTCTCCACATTATACTTCATCTGCCACCTTATTGCCCACTCACTTAACCTGTCTATAGCCCTTTGCAGTCTCTTTGTGTGCTCCTCACAGCTTACTGTCCCACGCAGCTTTGCATCATCAGGAAACTTGGTTACATTGAGGGAGAGGCAGAGGGCGAGAGGCAGGGGTCGAGGGGCATGGGGCGAGGGGAATGGGGCGAGAGGCAGAGGGCGAGAGGCAGAGGGCGAGAGGCAGAGGGCGAGGGGCAGAGGGCGAGAGGCAGAGGGCGAGGGGCAGAGGGCGAGAGGCAGAGGGCGAGAGGGCGAGAGGCACAGTCCTAACCAGCACCAAGTCCCATTCACCCATCACCCCTGTGCTCGCTGACCTACAATGGTTCCCGCTTAAGCAGCGCCTCGATATCAAAATTCTCATCCTTGTTTTCAAATCCCTTCATGGCCTCGTCCCCTTCCCTACCTCTGTAATCTCCTTTAGATCCACAACTCCCGCCTCCCCCACAACCACCCCACCCCCCCGAGATATCTGCGCTCCTCTAATTCTGCCCGCTTGAGCATCCCTGATTATAATCGCTCAACTTTTGATGGCCGTGCCTTCTGTTGCCTAGGCCCTAAACTCTGGAATTCCCTCCCTAAACCTCTCTGCCTCTCTACCTCTCTCTCTCCTTTAAGACGCTCCTTAAAGCCTACCTCTTTGACCAAGCTTTTGATCACCTGCCCTAATTTATCCTTATGTGGATCGGTGTCAAATTTGTTGTCGTAAAATACTCCTGTGCAGCAGCTTGGGACGTTTAACTATGTTAAAGGCGCTATATAAATAAAGTTGTTGTTGTTGGGGATGTGAGGGGAAACCTTTTTACCCAGCGGGTGGTGAGGACCTGGAACTCGCTGCCGACGGAAGTGGTGGAAGCGGAGACACTCAATCTTTTCAAGGGGAGACTGGATAGGCACTTGAGGGAAATAAACATGCTGGGCTACGGGGATAGAGCGGGGGAATGGGACTGACTGGATAGCTGTACAGAGAGCCGGCATGGACTGGATGGGCCGAATAGTCTCCTTCTGTGCCGTTATGACTCTATGGTTCTCTGGGAATTAGTCCTCAGTTTCTCTCACTGCTTCTCTAGTAATTTGGGAGTGATGAAATAGGAGAATGAAAGATGTTTTATTTAAATTTGGAGAGACAGGCGGTGAAGGTCCCTGGGTTACATTCTGGGGCCAGTGGGGTACACACACAGGCTGTACAAAGACTCGTGTCCTGTATCGCTAATACTTTCATTATATCTCTACCGCTCTCTCTATGTGCCTCTCTGGATATTGATCCCTCCGTATAGTTCTGTATCTCTCTCTACCTTTCCATTATTAATTCATAATTTTGTGTTTCTTGAAATCTCTCCACCTTCTCTCTTTGAAACTCTCAGAATGCCTGTTCTCAATTTCTCTCAGGCCTATTATTTGAGAGAGACATTTTAAAGTTAAACAGAACGTGCTCCAAAGTCACAGGAGATGCAGAACTAGAATGTGTGGTAACACCTTCTGCCTCATCTGGTCTGGTTTTGTATATTCCACCATCTCGTGTGTTTCAAGTCTCTGGCGTTGGCCAGACATTGTTTATCCATTCCATTGTCTTGGGCTGTTTACTATGAACACCTTAACCTGTTTCTGATCTACACAGGATGCAACAGATCAGAGTCCTGGCCTGGGCAAAACCGGCACCTCCATTCAACAATGGCACTGCAATGATATCATACAGTTCAACAATGCATGAATGTCGCAAAAAGCATTTGATCCCATTTCCGAGATTAACTTTAAACATTCAAATCTTTCAGGGGAAGGAACTAAATTTACCAGCTAGATTCCAAACCACAAATTGAATTGTTTAAGGCATAAAAAATGTCACTGAAATGTGATTTATTGTTGTTATTTTAGAATTTACAAATATACACACAATTTGTGTCACTGAATTATAAACAAAAAGCAGGAAAAGCTATGCCTTAACAGAAATAAACATTGGTTTTGCTGTCCAGGAAGAAAGACCAGTCAGACAGACTTGGAAATGTTCACTCATATGTTGACGTAATGATTTATAATTTACCAATTTCGCTTCTGATGCTTTTCTCTCAAACATTTCCCACAATATTAATCCCTGCTCTTATCACGAGAAGTGTTGAATTATTTTAGGCACTTTGCAATTACTAGCGGGAAGCAAACGTCATTGTACTCACAATTTTTAATCTCCTATTTCAAACATTCAACCAAAATCGAATTGTACATTATCAGAGTATTTTCTGTGTCTTTCTCAATAAACAAAGAGTGGTTTCTTCTAAAGTAGCTTCCTGCAATTTTTATACATCATTACGTAACTCTTGTTTCGATTAACACTCAATTAACCTGTGGAGCTTATACTCATTGGAGTTTAGAAGAATGAGAGGGGATCAACATCAGTAGAGATACATAAAGTAATGCAGGGCGCTGGGGGAGTGAGGTTACTGAGTGACTGTGTGAGGGAGCTGGGTTAACATCAGTAGAGGCACAGTCAGTAAGACAGGGCGCTGGGGGAGTGGGGTTACTGAGTGACTGTGAGGGAGCAGGACTAACATCAGTAGAGATACAGTCAGTGACACAGGGCACTGGAGAGAGGGTTTACTGAGTGACAGTGTGGGGGAGCTGGATTAAGTTCAGTAGATATACAGTCAGTAACAGTGTGCTGGGGGAGAGGGTTACTGAGTGACAGTGTGAGGTAGCTGGATTAACATCAGTAGAGATACAGTCAGTAACACAGAGCGCTGGGGAGGAAGAGGGGTTACTGAGTGGCAGAGTGGGTGAGCTGGATTAACATCAGTAGAGATACAGGCAGTATCACAGGGCGTTGGGGGGAGAGGGTTACTGAGTGACAGTGTGAGGGAGTTGGATTAACATCAGTAGAGATACTGTCAGGAGCACAGTGTGCTGGGGGAGAGGGTTACTGAGTCACAGTGTGAGGGAGCTGGATTAACATCAGTAGAGATACAGTCAGTAACACAGGGCGCTGAGGGGAGAGGGTTACTGAGTGACAGTGTGAGGGAGCAGGATTAACATCAGTAGAGATACAGTCAGTAAAACAGGACGCTGGGGGAGATGGTTACTGAGTGGCAGTGTGGGGGAGCTGGATTAACATCAGAAGAGATACAGTCAGTAACACAGTGTGCTGGGGGAGAGGGTTACTGAGTGACAGTGTGAGGGAGCTGGATTAACATCAGTAGAGATACAGTCAGTAACACAGTGTGCTGGGGGGAGAGGGTTACTGAGCGACAGTGTGAGGGATGTTACTGGGATGTTACTTGTATCCTCAAAATAAAGACCGATGCAAATTACCTGTTCAATTGAACTGCCATCTCCTTATTTGCCATTATTAATTCCTCAGACTCAGTTTTTCTAGGACCAATGCTCACTCTGTTGACTCTTTTCTTTTTGAAATATTTATAGAAACTCTTACTTCTGTATCTGTTTCTATATTTCTAGCTAGCTTTCTCTCACTCTAATTTTTCTCTCCTTATTAATCTTTCAATCATTCTCTGCTGTTTTTTTATATTCTGTCCGACCTACTGACCTGCCACCCATCTTTAGGCAATTATATGCCTTTTCTTTAAGTTTGATACTATCTTTAACTTTCTTACTTAACCACGGATGGTGGGTCCCCCCCCCTGGGAATTTTTCTTTCTCGTTGGAATGTATATATTCTGTGTATTCTGAAATATCCCCTTAAATGTCTGTCACTGCATCTCTATTCACCTATCCCTTAATGTAATATCACAGAATATAAATGGAAATGTTTTCAGAACAAGCAAAAAAATATGGAAAACAAATATGAGCTCAAAGTCAAAAAGAAGAAAATGTGGTCAGAAAAAGCCAAGGTGGCTGACTGGCTCATGGAAAAAAGGATTTTAGACAACGGTGGATGCAATGGGAAAAGCTTTTTCACTTGTAAAGAGTGGGAGAACTATCAAAGTCTGTATTGGGCCATTGAAGGGTGTTCAATGACAGGTTACAAAGGACTACTTGGGTGTGGCAGAAATATTAAATGAGTACTTTGCATCGGTCTTCACCATTGAAGATGATGCTCAACTTTTAGAATTTATGAATTTTACTAACAAAACCAATAGTGACATAGATGAACAGATTGTTTTAGAAAGAATTAAGAACTTGAAAATAGATGGAGCAGCCGGGCCGGATGATATCCACTCGAGAGTCCTCAGGGAGATGGGGCATGTGCTGTGCCAGCCCCTAGCCTGTATTTCTAATAGCTCACTGCACTCTGGAATGGTTTCTATAGACTGGAAGGAGGCTAATGTAGTCTCCATCTTTAAAAAAGGTGACAAGACAGACCCGGATAACTATAGGCCCATTAGTTTAAGATCAGTAATAGGGAAGATGCTTGAAGGAATCATTGGGGATGCAATATATGAATACTTGGATAGAGAGGGTCATATTAGGGACACCCAACATGGCTTCATCAGAAGGTGGTCATGTCTTTAAAAGATGGTGGCGATAGAAAGAGACTTGGGCATTCTAGTGCATACATCCTTAAAGATCATGAGCACGGAGCAGGGAGGTGAGGAGCCCGGTATAAAAATCGGCAACTAGCGAGGCCCGAGACCAGTCGGAGCAGGGAGGAGCAGCGAGGAGGAGCCCAGCTTAAAAACCAGTGACCAGCGAGGCCCGAGACCAGTCGGAGCACGGAGCAGGGAGGTGAGGAGCCCGGTATAAAAACCGGCGACCAGCGAGGCACACCAACTCAGCAGCGGGGAGAGAGGTAAAAAGTAATAAGAGTGTGACGTCACCAGGGGGCAGGTAAGTGATTGGTTGGTGAGTATTTCTCTTTTTTAAACTTTAACTCTGTAGTTTATAGTTACTAGGGTCTTTTCTGGTATAGCAGGGACTGCTGGTAGACTATACAAGCGCCTTAGAAATATCTTTAATTGGTGATAGTAAATTAATTTAAAGTAATTAAAGGGAAGGTCATGCCAGGAGAGCCCAGCCCCGTGATATGCTCCTCTTGCTCTATGTGGGAATTCAGGAACACTGCCGGTGCCCCTGATGACCACGTGTGCCAGAGATGCATCCATCTGCAGCTACTAGCAGACCGCATTGAGGCGCTGGAGCTGCGGGTGGATGGGTTGTTGAGCATTCACGATGCTGAGAGGGTCGTGGATAGCACGTTTAGTGAGTTGGTCACACCGCAGGGAAGGGCTGCACAGGAAGATAGGAAATGGGTGACCACCAGGCGGAGCAATAGAAGCAGGCAGGTAGTGCAGGAGACCCCTGTGACCATTCCCCTCTCAAACAAGTATACTGCTTTGGATACTGTTGAGGGGGACGACTCACCAGGGGAAGGCAGCAGCAGCCAACTTCCTGGCACTGGGGGTGCTCCTGCTGCCCAGGAAGGGGGGAAAAGAAATGGAGAGCAATAGTGGTAGGGGATTCTATAGTAAGGGGAACAGATAAGCGTTTCTGTGGCCATAGACGTGAATCCAGGATGGTTTGTTGCCTCCCTGGTGCCAGGGTCAAGGATATCACTGAGCAGCTGCAGGGCATTCTGGAGGGGGAGGGTGAACAGCCAGAGGTCGTGGTCCACATTGGTACCAACGACATAGGTAAAAAGAGGGATGAGGTCCTGCAGCATGAATTTAGGGAGCTAGGTGAAGAATTAAAGAGCAGGACCTCAAAGGTTGTAATCTCTGGATTACTCCCGGTGCCACGTGCTAGTGGGTATAGGAATAGGAAGATAGAACAGATGAATGCGTGGCTAATGGGATGGTGCAGGGGGGAGGGCTTTAGTTTCCTGGATCACTGGGTCTGCTTCTGGGAAAGTGGGACTTGTACAAGTCGAACGGTTTACACCTGAACCAGAGGGGAACCAATATCCTTGCGGGGAGGTTTGCTAGCACTGCTGGGGGGGGTTTAAACTAACTTGGCAGGGGGATGGGGTACAGAGTGGAGCTATAGTAGGGGGTGATTTACAGCCAAATACAGTGGAAAAAACAAGTCAGCTGGGAAGGCAGAGCAAATATGTGAAGGCAAAAGGGAATATGGCAGGGCTGGAAGGCATTTATTTTAATGCAAGGAGTCTTGCAAATAAGGTGGATGAACTGAAGTTGTTGTTGAACACATGGGAGTACGATATTGTTGCTATCACGGGGATATGGTAGAGGGAGGGTCAGGACTGGCAGCTCAATATTCCGGGGTATAGAATCTTCAGGCGGGACAGAGGGGGGTGTAAAAGGGGAGGGGGTGTTGCAATATTAATTAAGGAGTCAATTACTGCTGTAAGGAGGGATGATATATTAGCGGGTTCCTCTAATGAGGCCATATGGGTAGAACTTAAAAACAAAAAGGGGGCAAGGACTTTGCTGGGAGTGTACTATGGGCCCCCAAACAGTCAGGGGGAGATAGAGGAACAGAAATGTAGGCAAATCTCAGAGAAGTGCGAAAATAATAGGGTAATAATAGTGGGGGATTTCAACTTCCCCAATATAAATTGGGATAGTCAGAGTGTGAAAGGCTTAGAAGGTGCAGAATTCTTAAAGTGCATCCAGGAGAGCTTTTTGAGCCAACATGTAGAAAGTCCTACAAGAGAGGGGGCGGTACTGGACCTAATTCTGGGGAATGTAGCCGGGCAAGTGGTGGAAGTATCAGTAGGAGAGCATTTTGGCGACAGTGACCATAATTCGGTGAGATTTAAGGTGGTCATGGAAAAAGACAAAGACGGCCCAGAAATAAGGGTTCTAAATTGGGGGAAGGCCGATTTTAATATGATAAGGCAGGATCTGGCCAAAGTGGACTGGGAGCAGCTACTTATAGGAAAATCCACATCAAAACAGTGGGAGACTTTCAGAAGGGAAATAGAGAGAGTACAATGCCAACATGTTCCTGTAAAGGTCAAGGGTGGGACCAACAAGCAAAGGGAACCTTGGATGACAAGGGATATACAAAAATGCATTAGAAATAAAAGGGGGGCTTTTGGCAGTTACAAAAGACTAAAGACGGAAGAAGCCCTAGAGGAGTATAAAAAGTGCAGGGGCATACTTAAAAAAGAAATTAGGAGGGCGAGGAGGGGCAATGAAATAACACTGGCGAGCAAAATAAAGGAAAATCCTAAGATGTTTTATAAGTATATTAAGGGCAAGAGGATAACCAGGGAAAGGGTAGGGCCCATTAGGGAACAAAGTGGCCATCTCTGTGTAGAGCCAGATGATGTAGGCGGGGTTTTAAATGAATTTTTTGCATCTGTGTTCACTATGGAGAAAGACAATGCAGACATAGAAATCGGGCAAGGGGACTGTGACATACTTGAACATATTAGCATCGAGAGGGAGGAGGTGCTAGCGGTTTTAGCAGGCCAAAAAGTGGATAAATCCCCAGGCCCAGACGAGATGTATCCCAGGCTGCTGTGGGAGGCAAAGGAGGAGATTGCAGGGGCTCTGACACAAATTTTCAGAACCTCTCTGGCCACAGGGGATGTACCAGAGGACTGGAGAACAGCTAATGTAGTACCATTATACAAGAAGGGTAGCAGGGATAAAGCAGGGAATTACAGGCCAGTGAGCCTAACATCTGTGGTAGGGAAATTATTGGAAAAAATTCTGAGGGACAAAATTAGTCTCCACTTGGAGAGGCAAGGATTAATCGGGGATAGTCAGCATGGCTTTGTCAAGGGTAAATCATGTCTGACAAATCTGATTGAATTTTTCGAGGGGGTGACTAGGGTGGTGGATGAGGGAAATGCTGTGGATGTGGTTTACATGGACTTCAGTAAAGCTTTTGACAAAGTCCCGCATAGGAGACTGGTCAAGAAGGTAAGTGCCCATGGGATCCAGGGTGCCTTGGCGCGTTGGATCCTAAACTGGCTGAGTGGCAGGAGGCAGAGGGTGATGGTCGAAGGTTGCTTTTGTGACTGGAAGCCTGTGTCCAGTGGGGTACCTCAGGGATCGGTGCTGGGTCCCTTGTTGTTTGTGATCTGCATAAATGATTTGGATGAGATTGTAAAAGGTATGATCAGTAAGTTCGCAGATGACACGCAAATTGGTGGGGTGGTAAATTGCGAGGAGGAAAGCCTCAGGCTACAGGACGATATAAACGGGTTGGTCAGATGGGCGGAAAAGTGGCAAATGGAATTTAACCCTCAAAAGTGCGAGGTGATGCATTTTGGACGGACAATTAAGGCAAGGGAATACACAATGAGTGGTAGGACACTAGGAAGTACAGAGGGTCAGAGGGACCTTGGTGTACATGTACATAGATCCCTGAAGGCAGCGGAACAGGTAGATAAGGTGGTTAAAAAGTCATATGGGATACTTGCCTTCATTAGCCGAGGCATAGAATATAAGAGCAGGGAGGTTATGATGGAGCTGTACAAAACGCTGGTGAGGCCACAGCTGGAGTACTGTGTGCAGTTCTGGTCGCCTCACTATAGGAAGGATGTGATTACCTTGGAGAGGGTGCAGAGAAGATTCACCAGGATGTTACCTGGGATGGAGCGCCTCAGCTATGAAGAAAGACTAAACAGGCTGGGGTTGTTTTCCTTGGAGCAAAGAAGGCTGAGGGGGGACCTGATTGAGGTGTACAAAATGATGAGGGGCATAGATATGGTAGACAAAGAGGAACTTTACCCCTTAGTGGGGGGTCAATAACAAGGGGACATAGATTCAGGGTAAGGGGCAGGAGATTTAGAGGGGATTTGAGGAGGAACTTTTTCACCCAGAGGGTGGTTGGAGTCTGGAACTCACTGCCTGAAAGGGTGGCAGAGGCAGGAACCCTCACAACATTCAAGAAGCATTTGGATGAGCACTTGAAATGCCATTGCATACAAGGCTATGGACCAAATGCTGGAAAATGGGATTAGACTGGCCAGGGCTTGATGGACGGCGAAGACACGATGGGCCGAAGGGCCTCTTTCTGTGCTGTAAAACTCTATGACTCTATGACAACTCCCGCCTCCCCCACAACCACCCCACCCCCTCGAGGTATGCGCGCTCCTCTAATCCTGCCCGCTGGAGCATCCCTGATTATAATCGCTCAACTTTTGATGGCCGTGCCTTCTGTTGCCTAGGCCCTAAACTCTGGAATTCCCTCCCTAAACCTCTCTGCCTCTCTACCTCTCTCTCCTTTAAGACGCTCCTTAAAGCCTACCTCTTTTACCAAGCTTTTGGTCACCTGCCCTAATGTATCCTTATGTGGACCGGTGTCAAATTTGTTGTCGTAAAATACTCCTGTGCAGCAGCTTGGGACGTTTAACTATGTTAAAGGCGCTATATAAATAAAGTTGTTGTTGTTGGGGATGTGAGGGAAAACCTTTTTACCCAGCGAGTGGTGAGGACCTGGAACTCGCTGCCGACGGAAGTGGTGGAAGCGGAGACACGCAATCTTTTCAAGGGGAGACTGGATAGGCACTTGAGGGAAATAAACATGCTGGGCTACGGGGATAGAGCGGGGGAATGGGACTGACTGGATAGCTGTACAGAGAGCCGGCATGGTCTCGATGGGCCGAATGGCCTCCTTCTGTGCCGTTATGACTCTATGGTTCTCTGGGAATTAGTCCTCAGTTTCTCTCACTGCTTCTCTAGGAATTTGGGAGTGATGAAATCGGAGAATGAAAGATGTTTTATTTAAATTTGGAGAGACAGGCGGTGCAGGTCCCTGGGTTACATTCTGGGGCCAGTGGGGTACACATGCAGGCTGTACAAAGACTCGCGTCCTCTATCGCTAATACTTTCATTATATCTCTACCGCTCTCTCTATGTGCCTCTCTGTATATTGATCTCTCTCTACCTTTCGTTATTAATTTATAATTTTGTATTTCTTGAAATCTCTACACCTTCTCTCTTTGAAACTCTCAGAATGCCTGTTCTCAATTTCTCTCAGGCCTATTATTTGAGAGAGACATTTTAAAGTTAAACAGAACCTGCTCCAAAGTCACAGGAGATGCAGAACTAGAATGTGTGGTAACATCTTCTGCGTCATCTGGTCTGGTTTTGTATATTCCACCATCTCGTGTGTTTCAAGTCTCTGGCGTTGGCCAGACATTGTTTACCCATTCCATTGCCTTGGGCTGTTTACTATGAACACCTTAACCAGTTTCTGATCTACACAGGATGCAACAGATCAGAGTGCTGGCCTGGGCAAAACCGGCACCTCCATTCAACAATGGCAGTGCAACGATATCATACAGTTCAACAATGCAGGAATGTCGCAAACAGCATTTGATCCCATATCCTCGATTAACTTTAAACACTCAAATCTTTCAGGTGAAGACACTAAATTTACCAGCTAGATTCCAAACCACAACTTGCATTGTTTAAGGCATAAAAAATGTCACAGAAATGTGATTTCATGTTGTTATTTTACAATTTACAAATATACACACAATTTGTGTCACTGAATTATAAACAAAAAGCAGGAAAGGCTATGACTTAACAGAAATAAACATTGGTTTTGCTGTCCAGGAAGAAAGACAAGTCAGACTGACTTGGAAATGTTCACTCATATGTTGACGTAATGATTTATAATTTACCAATTTCGCTTTTGATGCTTTTCTCTCAAACATTCCCCACAATATTAATCCCTGCTCTTATCACGAGGAGTGTTGAATTATTTTAGGCACTTTGCAATTAATAGCGGGAAGCAAACTTCATTGTACTCACAATTTTTAATCTTCTATTACAAACATTCAACCCAAATCGAATTGTGTATTATCAGAGTATTTTCTGTGTCTTTCTCTATAAACAAAGAGTGGTTTCTTCTAAAGTAGCTTCCTGCAATTTTTATACATCGTTACGTAACTCTTGTTTCGATTAACATTCAATTAACCTGTGGAGACTATACCCATTGGAGTTTAGAAGAATGAGAGGGGAACAACATCAATAGAGATACATAAAGTAATGCAGGGCACTGGGGGAGTGAGGTTACTGAGTGACTGTGAGGGAGCTGGGTTATCGTAGAAGCACAGTTAGTAAGACAGGGCGCTGGGGGAGTGGGGATACTGAATTACAGTGTGGGGGAGCTGGGTTAAGTTCAGTAGAGATACAGTCAGTAACACAGGGCGCTGGGGGAGAGGGGTTACTGAGTGACAGTGTGAGGTAGCTGGATTAACATCAGTAGAGATACAGTCAGTAACACAGGGTGCTGGGGAGAGGGTTTACTGAGTTACAGATTGGGGAGCTGGATTAACATCAGTAAAGATACAATCAGTAACACAGAGCACTGCGGGGGAAGATGGGTTACAGAGTGACAGTGTGAGGGAGCTGGATTAACATCAGTAAAGATACAGTCAGTATCACAGGGCGTTGCGGGGAGAGGGTTACTGAGTGACAGTGTGAGGGAGGTGGATTAACATCAGTAAAGATACAGTCAGTATCACAGGGCGTTGGGGGGAGAGGGTTACTGAGTGGCAGTGTGAGGGAGTTGGATTAACATCAGTAGAGATACAGTCAGTAACACAGGGCACTGTGGGAGAGGGTTACTGAGTGACAGTGTGAGGGAGCTGGATTAACATCAGTAGAGATACAGTCAGTAACACAGGACGCTGGGGGAGAGGGGTTACTGAGTGACAGTGTGAGGGAGCTGGATTAACATCAGTAGAGATACAGTCAGTAACACAGTGTGCTGGGGGGAGAGGGTTACTGAGCGACAGTGTGAGGGATGTTACTGGGATGTTACTTGTATCCTCTATGCCGAAGACCGATGCAAATTACCTGTTCAATTCAACTGCCATCTCCTTATTTGCCATTATAAATTCCTCAGACTCAGTTTTTATAGGACCAATGCTCACTCTGTTGACTCTTTTCTTTTTGAAATATTTATAGAAACTCTTACTTCTGTATCTGTTTCTATATTTCTAGCTAGCTTTCTCTTAAGCTAATTTTTCTCTCCTTATTAATCTTTCAGTCATTCTCTGCTGTTTTTTATATTCTGTCCAATCTACTGACCTGCCACCCATCTTTGGGCAATTATATGCCTTTTCTTTAAGTTTGATACTATCTTTAACTTTCTTACTTAACCACGGATGGTGGGTCCCCCCCCTTGTAATTTTTCTTTCTCGTTGGAACGTATATATTCTGTGTATTCTGAAATATCCTCTTAAATGTCTGCCACTGCATCTCTATTCACCTATCCCTTAATGTAATATAACAGGATATAAATGGAAATGTTTTCAGAAGAAGCTAAAAAATGTGGAAAACAAATATGAGCCCAAAGTCTGGTCTGGTCTGGTTTTGTATATTCCACCATCTCGTGTGTTTCAAGTCTCTGGCGTTGGCCAGACATTGTTTACCCATTTCATTGTCTTGGGCTGTTTACGATGAACACCTTAACCTGCTCCTGATCTACACAGGATGCAACAGATCAGGGAGCTGCCCTGGGCAAAAACTGCACCTCCATTCAACAACGCCATTTCTGCCTCTGCAAAGATATCATACAGTTCAACAATGCAGGAATGTCACAAACAGCATTTGATCCCATATCCTAGATTAACTTTAAACACTCTAATCTTTCAGCTGAAGAAACTAAATTTACCGGCCAGATTCCGAGCCACAAATTAAATCGTTTAATACATGAAAAAGTCACAGAAATGTGATTTCTTGTTGTTATTTTACAATTTACAAATATACACACAATTTGTGTCACTGAATTATAAACGAAAAGCAGGAAAATCTATGACTTAACAGAAATAAACATTTGTCTTTCTTCCTGGACAGCAAAACCAGTCAGACTGACTTGGAAATGTTCGCTCATGTGTTGATGTAAAGATTTATAATTTACCAATTTCGCTTCTGATGTTTTTCTCTCAAACATTCTCCACAATATTAATCCCTGCTCTTATCACGAGGAGTGTTGAATTATTTTAGGTACTTTGCAATTAATAGCAGGAAGCAAACTTCATTGTACAGGCACTCACAATTTTTAATCTCCTATTTCAAACACTCAAACCAAATCGAATTGTACATTATCAGTTTAATCAGAGTATTTTCTGTGTCTTTCTCAATAAACAAAGAGTGGTTTCTTCTAAAGTAGCTTCCTGCAATTTTTATACATCATTACAAAACTCTTGTTTCTATTAACACTCAATTAACCTATTGTTGTAAAGCTCCCTCTACACTGTCCCATCAAACATTCCCGGGGCAGATACAGCACGGGTTACCTGTATCTAGCCCGTTCCGTACCACTAACTACACATACTTGGGATTTAAAATCAGTTCTACAGGAAATTTTCATCTGGCTGTGAATGAACTGAAAGAGAAAGCAAGAAGGGCTTTCTATGCCATTAGAAAATCAATCCAAATAGAAATCCCAATTAGCATTTGGCTCAAAATATTTAAATCAGTAATTGAACTAATTGCACTCTATGGCAGTGAGGTGTGGGGACCGCTAACACAACAAGAATTTGCAAAATGGGACAAGCACCCAATTGAGATCCTACATGCAGAATTCTGTAAAAGTATCCTCTGGACTCAGTGGAAAACTGTAAACAATGCATGCAGGGCAGAACTAGGCCAAAGCCATTAATAATCACTATCCAAAAAAGAGCCACCAAATTTTGGAAACACCTAAAAATGAGCAACCCCCACTGCTATCATTACGAAGCCCTGAAATGCCAAGAGAGGACCATAAAGAAGAATACCCTCAATCAACTAGTCCTGGGACTCAGTGAAGTAACTACTAACACTACTAACAATAACCAGCCCCAGGACAGTGACAGCGTAACACAAATAATTCAACCCAACACAATCGTCACTAAGCAAAAGGAAAAATATCTGTCATATAGGGCAGAAACAACAAAAACCGAAATCAAACTCAATTGCTACTTGGCCCTAAACAGACAATACAACATGGCTGATTACCTGACCATGGTAAAGGATAGCAAACTGAGAAAAACCTTGACAATGTACAGACTTAGTGAACATAGCCTGGCGATCGAAAAAGGTAGACACAGGCAGGCCCGGCTACCAAGAGAGGACAGGATATGCTCTCACTGCAGTCAGGGAGTGGTGGAGACAGAGATGCACTTCCTCACAGCTTGTAGAAAATATCAGGGCATAAGGGAGAATTTCTACCCAAAACTCACAAAAATATGCCCGGAATTCAGAAATCTGAAAGATGACCAAAAAGTCCCATACCTACTAGGGGAAGAGAGAAATTGTGTAACCTTAGCGGCAGACTATGTTACAGCTTGCCATAAACAGAGGGACAACCACTAAATATAAGAAAAGAGTATATAGAAATTATATGAATGTATATTTATACACTCAGTGATATATCTGTTTATACACTGTATGGATAGATCTGTATTTTTGTGTTCAACCATGAATGTTTTTCGATGCTTTGGCAACATAAGATGTACCTTGTCATGCCAATAAAGCGATATGAATTGAATTTTTTTTTTTTTCATTGAGTGTTAGATTGGAGAATGTGGAGGGAGGTTTACTCTGTATCTAGCCCGTGTTGTACCTGCCCTGGACGTGTTTGATGGAGCAACGTAGAGGTAGCTGTCACTGCATCTAACATTTGCTGCACCTGCCCAGGGAATGCTTGATGGAACAGTATGGAGAGAGATTTACACTGTATCTAATCCGTGCTGTACCTGCCCTAACAGAGGCAGAGAGAGAGAGAGAGGGAGAAAAGCAGAGAGAGACTGCTGGACAGAATGAGGGTGGCACAGAGAGAGAAGGAGGTACAGCATGTGTTAGATACAGAGTAAAGCTCCCTCGACACTGTCCCATCAAACACTCCCAGGGCAGGTAAAGCACGGGTTAGATACAGAGTAAAGCTCCCTCGACACTGTCCCATCAAACACTCCCAGGGCAGGTACAGCACGGGTTAGATACAGAGTAAAGCTCCCTCGACACTGTCCCATCAAACACTCCCATGGCAGGTATACCATGATTTAGATACAGAGTAAAGCTCCCTCTACACTGTCCCATCAAATACGCCCAGGGCAGGTACAGCATGGGTTAGATCCAGAATAAAGCTCCCTCTACACTGTCCCATCAAACACTCCCAGGGCAGGTACATCACAGGTTAGATTCAGAGTTAAGCTCCCTCTACACTGTCCCATGCAGGTTGTTGTCAAAAGGAATCATAAAACTCCAGAAATGGTGTAATGATGGATTGTCAAATACAAAATCCTTAAAGAGGAGACAGGGTTTAAATTGAAGAGGGTGAGGGGCTGGTGTTGGAATGGGCTCTGTTATGTCTGTGTGTTCTAGTTATTGTTAATAAGAATCACTGCACACAGACCAGAAGAGTAAATTCAACAGGTCTTTACTTGGTCGGAGGTCAGGCTGAACTGCCCAATAAATCATTACACAGCACTTATATACCGGTGTGGTCACCACCGGTATTACAGTATACAGCAGCCAAGATAAAGTCGTGCATCTCTTAAAATAGTTCTCTTAATGGTGGAACGGTTACATACACCACAATCCTCCCTTTTTAGCTTAACAGTATATATTCCCCATTAAACATAACATAATAACATATATACACAACTTCATGTAAAAACAGTTCACAGATTCAGTCTCTGAGGAGGCCTCCTGATCCGAGATGGATAACGCCTTTCAGGGGTCTCTGGTTTTCGTTGCTGGGGTGACTCATCTAGTTGATCCCCTATGGACAGGACATCATCATCAGGTATATTAACTTCTGAGGTAGATGCTTCAGGTTCACCAACTTCCTCCACGGTTGTCTCTGTCGTAACCATGGGCTCGACGCTTGTTCTCGATCCCACCAGTTGGTCAGCATGACGTCGCATTACATTTTCACCAACATCTACCGTGTACATCAGGGGTCCTTGTCTGGACCGAATTGTTCCAGATTGCCATTTCTCATTTTTATAGTCCCTGGCTAACACCGGTTGTCCTATTTCAAAACTCCGAGTGGGCTTGTTATTGATATGCTGGAACTGTTTGTTTTCGACTTCCCTCCGCACATTTGGTTTTAACAAGTCCAACCTGGACCGCAACCTCCTGTTATAGAACATCATGGCAGGACTTTGGTTTGTTGTTGCATGGGTGGCGTTTCGATATGCCAGTAGGAAATTGTCCACCTTGTGTTGCAGTGGAATCTGATCTTCGCTCATGGCCTTTATTGCCTTTTTGAACGTCTGTACAAACCTCTTGGCCAGCCCATTCATAGCTGGATGATATGGGGCAGAGGTATAATGTTTCACCCCATTCTTCTTCAGGAATTTCTGGAATTCCTCTGACACGAACTGTGGTCCATTGTCTGAACATATTTGCTCTGGCAATCCATTCCTTGCAAATATCGTTCTTAGCACCGCGATCGTCTTCTCCGAGGTAGTGGTAGTCATTTTAATCACTTCTGGCCATTTAGAATGTGCGTCCACCGCAATTAAAAACATGGAATCCATGAATGGACCAGCAAAGTCAATATGTACACGTTGCCATGGGGTTGAATGCCATTCCCATGGATGCAGCGGTGCAATTGGCAGTGCATTTTGGACTTTTTGGCACCCTGAGCAGCTTTTCGTCAGATCCTCTATCTGTTGATCGATACCCGGCCACCACACATAAGGCCTAGCAAGGCTTTTCATCTTGACTCCCCACAGATGACCTTCATGTGGTTCTTTTAGAACTCTCTCTCTTAACTTAGGAGGGATAATCACCCTTGTTCCATACATCAATGTTCCCTGACAGATGGACAGCTGTTCTTGTCTTGCTGAGAATGCCGGTAACAGTGGATCACCATGGGCTGGCCATCCCTTTACTGTCAATTCGTAGACCCGGGACAGTATCGGGTCATTCCTAGTCTCCCTTTCAATATTTGCATTGGTGACAGGTAAACATTCGATGATGGTCGAGTGAAATAACTCCACCGGGTCAACCGTCGGTGCCTCCTCCTCAGTAGGTAGTGGCAGGTGCGACAGCCCATCAGCATTACCATGCTGCTTTGTACCTTTGAATTCTATCTGATATTGATGTGCCCCAAGGAAAAGGGACCATCTCTGGAGCCTCTGTGCTGTCATCACCGAAACACCCTTCTTAGGGTTAAAAATGGATACCAACGGCTGGTGGTCTGTCAGCAGTGTAAACTTCTAGCCCTGCAGGTAATGATTAAACTTCTTTACTCCCCACACAAGGCTGAGAGCCTCCCTATCTATCTGAGCATAGTTGCGCTCAGCGGAGGTCAATGATCTGGATGCAAATGCGACTGGCCTTTCCAAGCCATTTGGCAACTTGTGTGAGAGTACTGCTCCAATACCATAAGGAGAAGCATCACAAGCTAAACGAATAGGTAGCATTGGGTTGAAGTGAGCCAACACTTCCTCTGAGGTGATCAATGCCTTGCTTTTGCGAAAGGCCTTCTTACAGTCCTCGCTCCACTTCCATGGTACTTCTTTCTGCAAAAGAGCGTTCAGCGGGTGCAGCACCATGGATAGATTTGGCAGAAACTTATGGTAATAGTTAATCAACCCGAGGAACGACCTCAACTGGGATACATTTTCTGGAGCGGGAGCCTTCACAACAGCTTCGATCTTGTCAGGTGACTTGTGCAGCCCGTCCTGGTCAATGACATGACCACAGTACGAGATCCGTTTCTGACAGAACTCACATTTCTGGCGATTAACTCGAAGTCCATATTCCTTCAATCTGGCGAGCACCAGTTTCAAATTTGCAAGGTGTTCCTCATCGTCATCTCCTGTAATCAGGATATCATCCAAGTAACATTGAGTGCTTGGAATTCCCTGTAATACCTGCTCCATGGCCCTCTGCCAAATTGCTGGAGCCGAAGCCACTCCAAAAACCAGTCTATTGTATCGATACAAGCCTCTGTGCATGTTGATTGTGAGACACTGGCGCGACTTTTCCTCAACTTCCATTTGTAAGTACGCTTGTGCCAGGTCTATCTTGGTGAAGGGTTTCCCGCCAGACAATGAAGAAAAGATATCCTCAATCCGTGGAAGCGGATATTGCACCGTGTGAAGCACCGGATTAACCGTGATCTTGAAGTCTCCACAGATGCGGACCTTCCCCGGTTCCCCTGGCTTGTTACTCGATGAACGCTTCATGACGGGAACAATGGGCGTGGCCCACTCACTCCAGTCCACCTTAGACAGTACTCCTGAACGTTCTAGCCCTTCCAGCTCAGCTTCCACAGCAGGTCGTATCGCATAATGTATCGGTCTGGCTTTGAAAAATTTTGGGTTTGCATGTTCTGCAATCTTGATTTTTGCCGTAATTCCTCTCAGTGTTCCCAGTCCCTGCTGGAACACCTCTTTAGCCTCATCCAATATTCTGGACAATCGTTGAGGTTTGACATCTTTTTTCCGGAATCTACCGTTATTGCTTTTAGGGAGTGCCAGTCCATATTTATTTTCCTGATCCACTCCCGTCCCAGAAGTGGTGGACCTCCCTCAGGTAGTACATATAAGTTCATTCCTTGGTGTTCTTTGCCCTTGTGTACCACCTTGACTTTTATCTTTCCGATGGGGTATACGCTTTGCCCCATGTATGTCTGCAATACTATCTCCGTATCCCGTAGGGGAATATGTGTGAATAACCTTTTGTAATCTTGCTTATTCATGACCATCAACGCCGATCCGGTGTCCAATTCCATCTTCACTTGGACTCCTGCTACCTGAAGTGTGACCCAGATAGTTTGTAGGTCAGCTTCCTTACTCACGTTGTGAATTCTCAGACTACCCAGTTCCTTGCTGTTGGAGTCTGAATCCGAATTCTGTTCATCCGAACTCTTCTCAGCCACCTTATGTACCTTTCTGCACTTTTCCTGCGGTGACTTTTTGTTGCTGGTCTTCTTTCCTGACCGGCATACTTTAGCTATGTGACCAAGCTTGACACATTTTCAACATTCCTGATTTTTAAACCAGCATTGGTTCTGATCGTGTGTTGTCTTTCCACAACGATAACATTTCGCTGTACCCAAAGCCATTTGATCTACACTGAGTACCGCTGCCTTCAGCTGCATTTCCGCAGTGCCTCTCGCTGCGGCTTCGTGCGATGCTGCAATAGTGACAGCCTTATCAAGTGTAAGATCATTATCTTCAAGCAGCCGCTTTTGTGTTCCTTCTTTCGACAATCCACACACGAATTTGTCTCTCAGTGCCTCTGTCAGTCTTTCCCCAAACTGACAGTATTTCGCTAGCTCACGCAGTTCAATTAAATACTCCGCGTTGCTTTCCTCTTTCAGTTGCGTTCTCGCATATAATTTAAATTGTTGCGCTAAAATCAACGGTGTGGGGTTCAAATGATTTCTCAGGACAGCAACAATATTAGCGAAAGCCTGATCCGCCGGTTTAGCTGGTGATAGAAGATGCTTCAAAAGCCCGTATGTCTTCGCACCCATTGAGTTTAGTAAGGTGAGTGCTTTATCTTCATCTGATATTTTATTTGCCTTACAATGAATCTCTATGCGTTCTACATACGTGGCCCAATCTTCAACATCGGGATCGAAATCGTTCATGTTACCACGCTTAGGCATCCTCGCAATCTTCTTGAGAAACAAAAATAAATTTTTCTTTTCTTTTTTTTTCAAAATGGCGGTTTCCCGCGCTTGTCTTCTTCCCCCCGCCTACGAAAATGGCGGCTTCCCGCGTTTGCCTTTCTCTCCCGCTGGCTGTAATGGCGATTGCCGTATTTCTGCATTCGCCCTCCCCAGCGGTTCTCAAATCGTGCCTCCCAGCCCCTCTTGCAGTCCGGTCCTTTCCCCCGGCTGCGGCTGAGTTCTCCGCATTTTTTTTTAAATTTTACTTTCTCCCGCGCCTTACGCTGTCCCGGTCGCTGCGCCTCGCGGCCTCAGTAGCTTACCGGCATTTTTCACCGGTCGCGGTCGAGCTCTCTCTCGACGCTGTTGCGTCTCCCAGCCCGCTTGCAGCCCCGTCTTTTACACCGGCTGCGTTTGCATTCACCGCGGCTCCGTGCCTTACGCTGCCCCAGTCTCAGCGCCTCTGGCCCCGACTTCTGTCCGGCTCTTTTCCCCCGGCCGTGGTCGAGTTCTCCGCCCTTATATCCTCCGTTATTCCCTCCCCTACTTCACAGCCAAGGTGGCCGACTTGCTGCTCGTCACTGATCTGCTTACCCACCACCGTGTTAGAAGGGATGATCACTGCCTGTTGCTGATGGAAGGCTTCGTGTCAGGGTTCTTCCTTGCTCTTCAGGCCCGAGTCTTTTCTCAGCAGGATGATGAGGGTGGATGCCTCTTCTCGACGCCCGTTAAACTGGCGTGGATATGTCTCTGCCGCAGGGTAAGATCGTACTCGTCGCCACTGTTAAGTCTGTGTGTTCCAGTTATGGTTAATATGAATCACTGCACACAGACTACAAGAATAACTTTAACAGGTCTTTACTAGTCGAAGGTCAGGGCTGAACTGCCCAATAAATCATTACACAGCACTTATATACCGGTGTGGTCACCACCGGTATTACCGTATACAGCAGCCAAGATAAAGTAGTGCAACTCTTAAAATAGTTCTCTTAAAGGTGGAATGGTTACATACACCACAACACCCCTCACTGTAACACCCAGATGAACCCCACACCCCTCACTGTAACACTCTGATGAACCCCACATCCCTCACTGTAACACACTGATGAACCCCACACCCCTCACTGTAACACTCTGATATACCCCAAATCCCTCACTGTAACACACTGATGAACCACACAACCCTCACTGTAACACTCTGATGAACCCCACACCCCTCACTGTAACACTCTGATGAACCCCACTCCCCTCACTGTAATATTCTGATGAACCCCACAACCCTCACTGTAACAGTCTGATGAACCCCACACCCCTCACTGTAACAGTCTGATGAACCCCACAGCCCTCACTAACTCTCTTATGTACTCCACACCCCTCACTGTAAGACTCTGATGTACCCGACACCCCTCACTGTAACACACTGATATACCCCACACCCCTCACTGTAAAACTTTGATGTACCCCACACCCCTCACTGTAATACACTGATGAACCCCACACCCCTTCCTGTAACACTCTGATGAACCCCACACCCCTCACTGTTAAAATCTGATGGACCCCACACCCCTCACTGTAACACTCTGATGTGCCCCTCACACCTCACTGCAACACTCTGATGAACCCCACACCCCTTATTGTAACACTCTGATGAACCCCACACCCCTCACAGTAACACTCTGATGAACCCCACACCCATCACTGTAATACTCTGATGAACCCCACACCCCTCACTGTAACACTCTGATGAACCCCGCACCCCTCACTCTTACACTCTGATGAACCCCACACCCCTCACGGTAACACTCTGATGAACCCCACACCCCTCACTGTAACACTCTGATATACCCCACACCCCTCACTGTAACACTCTGATGAACCCCACACCCCTCACTGTAATCTTCTGATGAACCCCACACCCCTCACTGTAACACTCTGATGAAACCCACAACCCTCACTGTAATACTCTGATGAACCCCACACTCCTCACTGGAACACTCTGATGAACCCCACACCCCTCTCTGTAACACTCTGATGAACCCCACAACCCTCACTGTAATACGCTGATGAACGCCACACCCCTCACTGTAATACACTGATGAACAGGACACCCCTCACTGTAACACTCTGATGTACCCCACACCCCTCACTGTAAAACTCTAATGAACCCCACACCCCTCACTGAAACACTGTAATGAACCCCACACCCGTCACTGTAACACTCTGATGAACCCCACACCCCTCACTGTAATACTCTGATGAACCCCACACCCCTCATTGTAACACTCTGATATCCCCCACACCCCTCACAGTAACACGCTGATGAACCCCACACCCCTCACTGTAACACTCTGATGAACCCCACACCCCTCACTGTAACACTCTGATATACACCACACCCCTCACTGAAATACGCTGATGAACCACACACCCCTCACTGTAATACTCTGATGAGCTCCACACCACTCACTATAACACACTGATGAAACCCACACCCCTCACTGAAACACTCTGATGAACCCAACACCCCTCACTGTAATACTCTGATGAACCTCACACCCCTCACTGTAATACTCTGATGAAACCCACACCCGTCACTGAAACTCTCTGATGAACCTCATACCCCTCACTTTAACACTCTGATGAACCCCACACCCCTCAATGTAATACTCTGATGAACCCCTCACCCCTCACTGTTACACTCTGATGAACCCCACACCCCTCACTGTAATGCTCTGATGAACCCCTCACCCCTCACTTTAACACTCTGATGAACCCCACACCCCTCACTGTAATGCTCTGATGAACCTCATACCCCTCACTTTAACACTCTGATGAACCCCACACCCCTCAATGTAATACTCTGATGAACCCCTCACCCCTCACTTTAACACTCTGATGAACCCCACACCCCTCACTGTAATGCTCTGATGAACCCCACACCCCTCACTGAAACACTCTGATGAACCCCACACCCCTCACAGTAACACTCTGATGAACCCCACACCCCTCAATGTAATACTCTGATGAACCTCACACCCCTCACTTTAACACTCTGATGAACCCCACACCCCTCAATGTAATACTCTGATGAACCCCTCACCCCTCACTGTTACACTCTGATATAGCCCACATCCCTCACTGAAACACTCTGATGAACTCCACACCCCTCAGTGTAATACTCTGATGAACCGCACACCCCTCACAGTAACACTCTGATGAACCCCACACCCCTCACTGAAACACTCTGATGAACCCCACAGCCCTCACTGTAATACTCTGATGAACCCCACACCCCTCACTGTAATACTCTGATGAACCCCACACCCCTCACCGAAACACTCTGATGAACCCCACACCCCTCACTGAAACACTCTGATGAACCCCACAGCCCTCACTGTAATACTCTGATGAACCCCACACCCCTCACTGTAATACTCTGATGAACCCCACAACACTAACTGTAACACTCTGATGAACCCCACACCCCTCACTGTAATACTCTGATGAACTCCACACGCCTCACTGTAACACTCTGATGAATCCCACACCCGTCACTGTAATACTGTGCTGAACTCCACAGACCGAACTGTAACAGCCTGATGAACGCCACACCCCTCACTGTAATACTCTGATGAACCTCACACCCCTCACTGTAACACTCTGATGAACCCCACACCCCTCACTGTAATACTCTGATGAACCTCACACCCCTCACTGTAATACTCTGATGAAACCCACACCCGTCACTGAAACTCTCTGATGAACCTCACACCCCTCACTTTAACACTCTGATGAACCCCACACCCCTCAATGTAATACTCTGATGAACCCCTCACCCCTCACTGTTACACTCTGATATAGCCCACACCCCTCACTGAAACACTCTGATGAACTCCACACCCCTCACTGTAATACTCTGATGAACCGCACACCCCTCACAGTAACACTCTGATGAACCCCACACCCCTCACTGAAACACTCTGATGAACCCCACAGCCCTCACTGTAATACTCTGATGAACCCCACACCCCTCACTGTAATACTCTGATGAACCCCACACCCCTCACTGAAACACTCTGATGAACCCCACACCCCTCACTGAAACACTCTGATGAACCCCACAGCCCTCACTGTAATACTCTGATGAACCCCACACCCCTCACTGTAATACTCTGATGAACCCCACAACACTAACTGTAACACTCTGATGAACCCCACACCCCTCACTGTAATACTCTGATGAACTCCACACGCCTCACTGTAACACTCTGATGAATCCCACACCCGTCACTGTAATACTGTGCTGAAATCCACAGACCTAACTGTAACAGCCTGATGAACGCCACACCCCTCACTGTAACACTCTGATGAACCCTACCCCCCCTAATGTAACACTTTGATGAACCCCACACCCCTCACTGTAATAATCTGATGAACCCCACCCCCCTCACTGTAATACTCTGATGAACCCTACACCCCTCACTGTAACACTCTGATGAACCCCACACCCCTCACTGAAACACTCTGATGAACCCCACACCCCTCACTGTAACACTCTGATGAACCCCACACCCCTCACAGTAACACTCTGTTGAACCGCACACCCCTCACAGTAACACTCTGATGAACCCCACACCCCTCACTGTAACACTCTGATGAACCACACACCCCTCACTGTAATACTCTGATGAACCCCACACCCCTCAATGTAACAATCTGATGAACACCACAGCCCTTACTGTATCACTCTGATGAACCCCACACCCCTCACTGTAACACTCTGATGAACCCCACACACCTCACTGAAACACCCTGATGAACCCCACTCCCCTCACCGTAACACTCTGATGAACCCCACACCCCTCACTGTAACACTCTGATGAACCCCACACCCCTCATGGAAACACTCTGATGAACCCCACACCCCTCACTGTAACACTCTGATGAACCGCACACCCCTCACTGTAACACTCTGATGAAACCCACACCCCTCACTGTAACACTCTGATGAACCTCACACCCCTCACTGTAATACTCAGATGAACCTCACACACCTCACTGTAATACTCTGATGAACCCCACACCCCTCACTGAAACACTCTGATGAACCCCACACCCCTCACTGTAATACTCTGATTAACCCCACACCCCTCACTGTAACACTCTGATGAACCCCACACCCCTCAATGTAATACTCTGATGAACCCCACACCCCACACTGTAACACTCTGATATAGGCCACACCCCTCACTGGAACACTCTGATGAACTCCACACCCCTCACTGTAATACTCTGATGAACTCCACACGCCTCACGATAACACTCTGATGAATCCCACACCCGCCACTGTAATACTGTGCTGAACTCCACACATCTCACTGTAATAGCCTGATGAACGCCGCACCCCTCACTGTAACACTCTGATGAACCCTACCCCTCCACTGTAACACTCTGATGAACCCCACACCCCTCACTGTAATACTCTGATGAACCCCACACCCCTCACTGTAATACTCTGATGAACCCCTCACTGCAACACTCTGATGAACCCCACACCCCTCACTGAAACACTCTGATGAACCCCACACCCCTCACTGTAACACTCTGATGAACCCCACACCCCTCACAGTAACACTCTGTTGAACCGCACACCCCTCACAGTAACACTCTGATGAACCCCACGCCCCTCACAGTAACACTCTGATGAACCCCACACCCCTCACAGTAACACTCTGATGAACCCCACGCCCCTCACTGTAACACTCTGATGAACCCCACACCCCTCACTGTAACACTCTGATGAACCCCACACCCCTCACTGAAACACTCTGATGAACCCCACACCCCTCACTGTAACAGTCTGATGAACCCCACAGCCCTCACAGTAACACAGTGATGAACCGCACACCCCTCACAGTAACATTCTGATGAACCCCACACCCCTCACTGTAACACTCTGATGAACACCACACCCCTCACTGTAATACTCTGATGAACCCCACACCCCTCACTGTTATACTCTGATGATCCCCACACACCTCACTGTAACACTCTGATGAACCGCACACCCCTCACTGTAACACACTGTTGAACCACACACCCCTCACTGTAACACACTGTTGAACCCCACACCCCTCACTGTAACACACTGTTGAACCACACACCCCTCACTGTAACACACTGTTGAACCGCACACCCCTCACTGTAATACTCTGATGAACCCCACACCCCTCACTGTTATACTCTGATGATCCCCACACACCTCACTGTAACACTCTGATGAACCGCACACCCCTCACTGTAACACACTGTTGAACCACACACCCCTCACTGTAACACACTGTTGAACCGCACACCCCTCACTGTAATACTCTGATGAACCCCACACCCCTCACTGTTATACTCTGATGATCCCCACACCCCTCACTGTAACACTCTGATGAACCACACACCCCTCACTGTAACACACTGTTGAACCACACACCCCTCACAGTAACACTCTGATGAGCACCACACCCCTCACTGAAACACTCTGATGAACCCCACACCCCTCACTGTAACACTCTGATGAACCCCACACGCCTCACTGTAGCACTCTGATGAATCCCACACCCGTCACTGTAATACTGTGATGAACCCCACACCCCTCACTGTAACAGTCTGATGAACCCCACACCCCTCACTGTAACACTCTGATGAACCCCACCCCCCCACTGTAACACTCTGATGAACCCCACACCCCTCACTGTAACACTCTGCTGAACCCCACAGCCCTCAATGGAACACTCTGATGAACCCCACACCCCTCACTGTAACACTATGATGAACCCCGCACACCTCACTGTAACACTCTGATGAACCCCACACCCCTTACTGTAACACTCTGATGAACCCACACCCCTCACTGTAACACTCTGATGAACACCACACCCCTCACTGTAACACTCTGATGAACCCACACCCCTCACTGTAATACTCTGATGAACACCACATCCCTCACTGTAACACTCTGATTAAACCCCACACCCCTCACTGTAACACTCTGATGAACCCCACACCCCTCACTGTAATACTCTGATGAACCTCACACCCCTCACTGTAATACTCTGATGAACCCCACACCACTCACAGTAACACGCTGATATACCCCACACCCCTCACTGTAACACTCTGATGAACCCCACGCCCCTCACTGTAATACTCTGATGGACACCACACCCCTCACTGTAATACTCTGATGAACCCCACACCCCTCACTGTAACACTCTGATGAACCCCACACCCCTCACTGTAACACTCTGATGTGCCCCACACCTCTCACTGTAATACTCTGATATACCTCTCACCCCTCACTGTAACACTCTGATATACCCCACACCCCTCACTGTAACACTCTAATATACGCCACACCCCTCACAGTAACACTTTGATGAACCTCACACCCCTCACTGTAACAATCTGATGAACCCCACACCCCTCACTGTAACACACTGATGAACCCCACACCCCTCACTGTAACACACTGATAAACTCCACACCCTCACGGTAACTCTCTGATGAACCCCACACTCCTCACTGTAACACTCTGATGAACCCCACACCCCTCACTGTAACACTCT
Organism: Somniosus microcephalus; assembly: GCF_052327205.1. Classification (NCBI taxonomy): domain Eukaryota; kingdom Metazoa; phylum Chordata; class Chondrichthyes; order Squaliformes; family Somniosidae; genus Somniosus; species Somniosus microcephalus. The sequence goes on along the minus strand of NW_028225181.1, from coordinate 25,300,131 downwards.
GATGAACCCCACACCCCTCACTGTAACACTCTGATATACCCCACACCCCTCACTGTAACACTCTGATGAACCCCACACCCCTCACTGTAACACTCTGATGAACCCCACACCACTCACTGTAATACTCTGATGAACGCCACAGCCCTCACTGTAACACTCTGATGAACCCCACACCCCTCATTGTAATAATCTGATGAACCCCACATCCCTCACTGTAATACTCTGATGAACCCCACACCCCTCACTGTAACCCTCTGATGAACCTCACACCCCTCACTGTAACACTCTGATGAACCTCACACCCCTCACTGTAACACTCTGATGAACCCCACACCCCTCATTGTAATAATCTGATGAACCCCACATCCCTCACTGTAATACTCTGATGAACCCCACACCCCTCACTGTAACCCTCTGATGAACCTCACACCCCTCACTGTAACACTCTGATGAACCCAACACCACTCACTGCTGTATTCTGTTGAACCCACACCCCTCACTGTAACAAACTGATGAACCCCACACCACTCACTGTAACACTCTGATGTACCCCACACCCCTCACTGTAACACTCAGATGAGCCCCTCACCCCTCACTGTAACACTCTGCTGAACCCCACACACCTCACTGTAATACTCTGATGAACCCCACACCCGTCACTGTAATACTCTGATGAACCTCACACCCCTCACTGTAACAATCTGCTGAAAACCACAACCCTCACTGTAACACTCTGATGAACACCACACCCCTCACTGTAATACTCTGATGAACCCCACACCCCTCACTGTAACACACTGAGGAACCCCACACCCCTCACTGGAACACTCTGCTGTACCCCACACCCCTCACTGTAACACTCTGATGCACTCCACACCCGTCACTGTAATACTCTGATGAGCCCCTCACCCCTCACTGTAAAACTCTGATGAACCCCACACCCCTCACTGTAACACTCTGATGAACCCCACACCCCTCACTGTAACACTCTGGTGAACCCCACACCCCTCACTGTAACACTCTGATGAACCCTACACCCCTCAATGTAACTCTCTGATGAACTTCACACCCCTCACCGTAACCCTTTGATGAACCCCACACAACTCACTGTAACACTCTGATGAACCGCACACCCCTCAGTGTAACACTCTGATATACCCCACACCCCTCACTGTAACAGTCTGATGTACCCCACACCCCTCAGTTTACACACTGATGAACCCCACACCCCTCACTGTAACACTCTGATGTACGCCACAGCCCTCACTGTTACACTCTGATGAACCCCACACCCCTCACTGTAACACTCTGATGAACCCCACACCCCTCATTGTAATAATCTGATGAACCCCACATCCCTCACTGTAATACTCTGATGAACCCCACACCCCTCACCGTAACATTCTGATGAAAACCACAACCCTCACTGTAACACTCTGATGAACACCACACCCCTCACTGAAACACTCTGATGAACACCACACCCCTCACTGCAATACTCTGATGAACCCCACACCCCTCACTGTAACACACTGAGGAACCCCACACCCCTCACTGTAACACTCTGCTGTACCCCACACCCCTCACTGTAACACTCTGATATACCCCACACCCCTCACTGTAACACTCTGATTTACCCCACACCCCTCACTGTAACACTCTGATGAACCCCACACCCCTCACTGTAACACTCTGATGAACCCCACACCCCTCACTGTAACGCTCTGATGAATTTCACTCCCCTCACCGTAACCCTCTGATGAACCCCACACCACTCACTGTAACACTCTGATGAACCCCACACCCCATACTGTAACACACTGATATAACCGACACCCCTCACTGTAATACTCTGATGTACCCCACACCCCTCACTGTAATACTATGATAAACCCCACAACCCTCACAGTAATACTCTGATATACCCCACACCCCTCACTGTAACACTCTGATGTGCCCCACACCCCTCACTGTAACACACTGATGAACCCCACACCCCTCACTGTAACACTCTGATGAACGCCACACCCCTCACTGTTACACTCTGATGAACCCCACACCCCTCACTGTAACTCTCTCATGAACCTCAAACCCCTCACTGTAACACTCTGATGAACCCCAAACCCCTCAATGTAATAATCTGATGAAGCCCACATCCCTCTCTGTAATAATCTGATGAACCCCACACCCCTCACTGTAACCCTCTGATGAACCTCACACCCCTCACTGTAACACTGTGATTAATCCCACACCTCTCACAGTAACACTCTGATGAAGCCCACACCCCTCACTGTAACAAACTGATGAACCCCACACCACTCACTGCAGCACTCTGATGTACCCCACACCCCTCACAGTAGCACTCAGATGAGCCACACACCCCTCACTGTAACACTCTGATGAACCCCACACCCCTCACTGTAACACTCTGATGAACCCCACACCCCTCACTGCAACACTCTGATGAACCTCACACCCCTCACCGTAACCCTCTGATGAACCCCACACCCCTCACTGTCACACTCTGATGAACCCCACACCCCTCACTGTAACACTCTGATGAACCTCACACCCCTCACTGTAACACTCTGATGAACCCCACATTCCTCACAGTAACACTCTGATGAACCCAACACCACTCACTGCTGTACTCTGTTGAACCCACACCCCTCACTGTAACACTCTGATGAAACCCACGCCCCTCACTGTAACACTCTGATTAAGCCCACACCTCTCACTGTAACACTCTGATGAAGCCCACACCCCTCACTGTAACAAACTGATGAACCCCACACCACTCACTGTAACACTCTGATGTACCCCTCACCCCTCACTGTAACAGTCTGATGAACCCCACCTCCCTCACTGTGACAATCTGATGAACCCCACACCCCTCACTGTAACACTCTGATGAACCCCACACCCCTCACTGTAACCCTCTGATGAACCTCACACCCCTCACCGTAACCCTCTGATGAACCCCACACCCCTCACTGTAATACTCTGATGTACCCCACACCCCTCACTGTAATACTATGATAAACCCCACAACCCTCACAGTAATACTCTGATGAAGCCCACACCCCTCACTGTAACAAACTGATGAACCCCACACACCTCACTGTAACACTCTGATGTACCCCACACCCCTCACTGTAACACACTGATATACCCCACACCCCTCACTGTAAAGCTCTGATGTACCCCACACCCCTCGCTGTAAAACTCTGATGAACCCCACACCCCTCACTATAACACTCTGATGAACCCCACACCCCTCACTGTAACACTCTGATGAAACCCACGCCCCTCACTTTAACACTCTGATTAATCCCACAACTCTCACTGTAACACTCTGATGAAGCCCACACCCCTCACTGTTACAAACTGATGAACCCCACACCACTCACTGTAACACTCTGATGTACCCCACACCCCTCACTGTAACACTCAGATGAGCCCCTCACCCCTCACTGTAACACTCTGATGAACCCCACACCCCTCACTGTAACACTCTGATGAACCCCACACCCCTCACTGTAACACTCTGATGAACCCCACACCCCTCACTGTAACACTCTGATGTGCCCCACACCTCTCACTGTAATACTCTGATATACCTCTCACCCCTCACTGTAACACTCTGATATACCCCACACCCCTCACTGTAACACTCTAATATACGCCACACCCCTCACAGTAACACTTTGATGAACCTCACACCCCTCACTGTAACAATCTGATGAACCCCACACCCCTCACTGTAACACACTGATGAACCCCACACCCCTCACTGTAACACACTGATAAACTCCACACCCTCACGGTAACTCTCTGATGAACCCCACACTCCTCACTGTAACACTCTGATGAACCCCACACCCCTCACTGTAACACTCTGATGAACCCCACACCCCTCACTGTAACACTCTGATATACCCCACACCCCTCACTGTAACACTCTGATGAACCCCACACCCCTCACTGTAACACTCTGATGAACCCCACACCACTCACTGTAATACTCTGATGAACGCCACAGCCCTCACTGTAACACTCTGATGAACCCCACACCCCTCATTGTAATAATCTGATGAACCCCACATCCCTCACTGTAATACTCTGATGAACCCCACACCCCTCACTGTAACCCTCTGATGAACCTCACACCCCTCACTGTAACACTCTGATGAACCTCACACCCCTCACTGTAACACTCTGATGAACCCCACACCCCTCATTGTAATAATCTGATGAACCCCACATCCCTCACTGTAATACTCTGATGAACCCCACACCCCTCACTGTAACCCTCTGATGAACCTCACACCCCTCACTGTAACACTCTGATGAACCCAACACCACTCACTGCTGTATTCTGTTGAACCCACACCCCTCACTGTAACAAACTGATGAACCCCACACCACTCACTGTAACACTCTGATGTACCCCACACCCCTCACTGTAACACTCAGATGAGCCCCTCACCCCTCACTGTAACACTCTGCTGAACCCCACACACCTCACTGTAATACTCTGATGAACCCCACACCCGTCACTGTAATACTCTGATGAACCTCACACCCCTCACTGTAACAATCTGCTGAAAACCACAACCCTCACTGTAACACTCTGATGAACACCACACCCCTCACTGTAATACTCTGATGAACCCCACACCCCTCACTGTAACACACTGAGGAACCCCACACCCCTCACTGGAACACTCTGCTGTACCCCACACCCCTCACTGTAACACTCTGATGCACTCCACACCCGTCACTGTAATACTCTGATGAGCCCCTCACCCCTCACTGTAAAACTCTGATGAACCCCACACCCCTCACTGTAACACTCTGATGAACCCCACACCCCTCACTGTAACACTCTGGTGAACCCCACACCCCTCACTGTAACACTCTGATGAACCCTACACCCCTCAATGTAACTCTCTGATGAACTTCACACCCCTCACCGTAACCCTTTGATGAACCCCACACAACTCACTGTAACACTCTGATGAACCGCACACCCCTCAGTGTAACACTCTGATATACCCCACACCCCTCACTGTAACAGTCTGATGTACCCCACACCCCTCAGTTTACACACTGATGAACCCCACACCCCTCACTGTAACACTCTGATGTACGCCACAGCCCTCACTGTTACACTCTGATGAACCCCACACCCCTCACTGTAACACTCTGATGAACCCCACACCCCTCATTGTAATAATCTGATGAACCCCACATCCCTCACTGTAATACTCTGATGAACCCCACACCCCTCACCGTAACATTCTGATGAAAACCACAACCCTCACTGTAACACTCTGATGAACACCACACCCCTCACTGAAACACTCTGATGAACACCACACCCCTCACTGCAATACTCTGATGAACCCCACACCCCTCACTGTAACACACTGAGGAACCCCACACCCCTCACTGTAACACTCTGCTGTACCCCACACCCCTCACTGTAACACTCTGATATACCCCACACCCCTCACTGTAACACTCTGATTTACCCCACACCCCTCACTGTAACACTCTGATGAACCCCACACCCCTCACTGTAACACTCTGATGAACCCCACACCCCTCACTGTAACGCTCTGATGAATTTCACTCCCCTCACCGTAACCCTCTGATGAACCCCACACCACTCACTGTAACACTCTGATGAACCCCACACCCCATACTGTAACACACTGATATAACCGACACCCCTCACTGTAATACTCTGATGTACCCCACACCCCTCACTGTAATACTATGATAAACCCCACAACCCTCACAGTAATACTCTGATATACCCCACACCCCTCACTGTAACACTCTGATGTGCCCCACACCCCTCACTGTAACACACTGATGAACCCCACACCCCTCACTGTAACACTCTGATGAACGCCACACCCCTCACTGTTACACTCTGATGAACCCCACACCCCTCACTGTAACTCTCTCATGAACCTCAAACCCCTCACTGTAACACTCTGATGAACCCCAAACCCCTCAATGTAATAATCTGATGAAGCCCACATCCCTCTCTGTAATAATCTGATGAACCCCACACCCCTCACTGTAACCCTCTGATGAACCTCACACCCCTCACTGTAACACTGTGATTAATCCCACACCTCTCACAGTAACACTCTGATGAAGCCCACACCCCTCACTGTAACAAACTGATGAACCCCACACCACTCACTGCAGCACTCTGATGTACCCCACACCCCTCACAGTAGCACTCAGATGAGCCACACACCCCTCACTGTAACACTCTGATGAACCCCACACCCCTCACTGTAACACTCTGATGAACCCCACACCCCTCACTGCAACACTCTGATGAACCTCACACCCCTCACCGTAACCCTCTGATGAACCCCACACCCCTCACTGTCACACTCTGATGAACCCCACACCCCTCACTGTAACACTCTGATGAACCTCACACCCCTCACTGTAACACTCTGATGAACCCCACATTCCTCACAGTAACACTCTGATGAACCCAACACCACTCACTGCTGTACTCTGTTGAACCCACACCCCTCACTGTAACACTCTGATGAAACCCACGCCCCTCACTGTAACACTCTGATTAAGCCCACACCTCTCACTGTAACACTCTGATGAAGCCCACACCCCTCACTGTAACAAACTGATGAACCCCACACCACTCACTGTAACACTCTGATGTACCCCTCACCCCTCACTGTAACAGTCTGATGAACCCCAACTCCCTCACTGTGACAATCTGATGAACCCCACACCCCTCACTGTAACACTCTGATGAACCCCACACCCCTCACTGTAACCCTCTGATGAACCTCACACCCCTCACCGTAACCCTCTGATGAACCCCACACCCCTCACTGTAATACTCTGATGTACCCCACACCCCTCACTGTAATACTATGATAAACCCCACAACCCTCACAGTAATACTCTGATGAAGCCCACACCCCTCACTGTAACAAACTGATGAACCCCACACACCTCACTGTAACACTCTGATGTACCCCACACCCCTCACTGTAACACACTGATATACCCCACACCCCTCACTGTAAAGCTCTGATGTACCCCACACCCCTCGCTGTAAAACTCTGATGAACCCCACACCCCTCACTATAACACTCTGATGAACCCCACACCCCTCACTGTAACACTCTGATGAAACCCACGCCCCTCACTTTAACACTCTGATTAATCCCACAACTCTCACTGTAACACTCTGATGAAGCCCACACCCCTCACTGTTACAAACTGATGAACCCCACACCACTCACTGTAACACTCTGATGTACCCCACACCCCTCACTGTAACACTCAGATGAGCCCCTCACCCCTCACTGTAACACTCTGATGAACCCCACACCCCTCACTGTAACACTCTGATGAACCCCACACCCCTCACTGTAACACTCTGATGAACCCCACAACACTCACTGTAACACTCTGATGAACCCCACACCCCTCACTGTAACACTCTGATGAACCCCACAACCCTCACTGCAACACTCTGATGAACCTCACACCCCTCACCGTAACCCTCTGATGAACCCCACACCCCTCACTGTCACACTCTGATGAACCCCACACCCCTCACTGTAACACTCTGATGAACCTCACACCCCTCACTGTAACACTCTGATGAACCCCACATTCCTCACAGTAACACTCTGATGAACCCAACACCACTCACTGCTGTACTCTGTTGAACCCACACCCCTCACTGTAACACTCTGATGAAACCCACGCCCCTCACTGTAACACTCTGATTAAGCCCACACCTCTCACTGTAACACTCTGATGAAGCCCACACCCCTCACTGTAACAAACTGATGAACCCCACACCACTCACTGTAACACTCTGATGTACCCCTCACCCCTCACTGTAACAGTCTGATGAACCCCACCCCCCTCACTGTGACAATCTGATGAACCCCACACCCCTCACTGTAACACTCTGATGAACCCCACACCCCTCACTGTAACACTCTGATGAACCTCACACCCCTCACCGTAACCCTCTGATGAACCCCACACCCCTCACTGTAACACTCTGATGTACCCCACACCCCTAACTGTAACGCACTGATGAACCCCACACCCCTCACTGTAACACCCTGATGAACGCCACACCCCTCAATGTAATAATCAGATGAACCCCACATCTCTCACTGTAATACCCTGATGAAATCCACACCCCTCACTTTAACCCTCTGATGAACCTCACACCCCTCACTGTAACACTCTGATGAACCCCACACCCCTCACAGTAACACTCTGATGAACCCAACACCACTCACTGCTGTACTCTGTAGAACCCACGCCCCTCACTGTAACACTCTGATGAAACCCACGCCCCTCACTTTAACACTCTGATTAATCCCACAACTCTCACTGTAACACTCTGATGAAGCCCACACCCCTCACTGTTACAAACTGATGAACCCCACACCACTCACTGTAACACTCTGATGTACCCCACACCCCTCACTCTAACACTCAGATGAGCCCCTCACCCCTCACTGTAACACTCTGATGAACCCCACACCCCTCACTGTAACACTCTGATGAACCCCACACCCCTCACTGTAACACCCTGATGAACCCCACACCCCTTACAGTAACACACTGATATAACCGACACCCCTCACTGTAATACTGTGATGTACCCCACACCCCTCACTGTAATACTATGATAAACCCCACAACCCTCACAGTAATACTCTGATATACCCCACACCCCTCACTGTCACACTCTGATATACCCCACACCCCTCACTGTAACACTCTGATGTACCCCACACCCCTCACTGTAACACACTGATGAACCCCACACCCCTCACTGTAACACTCTGATGAACGCCACACCCCTCACTGTTACACTCTGATGAACCCCGCACCCCTCACTGTAACTCTCTCATGAACCTCACACCCCTCACTGTAACACTCTGATGAACACCACACCTCTCAATGTAATAATCTGATGAACCCCACATCCCTCACTGTAATACTCTGATGAACGCCACACCCCTCACTGTTACACAATTCACAATTCACAATTCAAATCGCTTTATTGGCATGATAAGTTACATCTTATGTTGCCAAAGCATCAAAATACATTTATGGTTTAGCACATAAACGCAGTTCTATTCATACAGTGTATAAACAGGTATATCCCTGAGTGTATAAATATACATTTGCATTGTTTATATATATTATTTTCTTAGTTTACTGGTTGTCTCTCTGTTCATGGCAAGCTGTAACATAGTGTGCCGCCAGTGTTATACAGCTTCTATCCTCTCCCAGTAGGAATGGGAGTTTTTGGTTGTCATTCAGATTTCTGAAATCAGGGCATATTTGTGAGAATTTTTGGTAGAAATTCTCCCTGATGCCCTGATATTTTCCACAAGCTGTGAGGAAGTGCATCTCTGTCTCCACCACTCCCTGACTGCAGTGAGAGCATATCCTGTCCTCTCTTGGCAGCCTGGTCTGCCTGTGTCTGCCTTTTTCGATCGCTAGGCTATGTTCGCTAAGTCTGTACCTTGTCAAGGTTCTTCTCAGTTTGTTATCCTTTACCATGGTCAGGTAATCAGCTATGTTGTATTGTCTGTTTAGGGCCAAGTAGCAATTGAGTTTGCTTTGGGTTTTTGTTGTTTCTGCCCAATATGTCAGATATTTTTCCTTTTGCTTAGCGACGATTGTGTTGGGTCGAATTCTTTGTGTTACCCTGTCACTGTCCTGGGGCTGGTTATTGTTAGTATTGTTAGTAGTTACTTCACTGAGTCCCAGGACTAATTGACTGAGGGTATTCTTCTTTATGGTCAGCTCTTGGCATTTCAGGGCGTCGTAGTGATACCCTCACTGTAACAGTCTGTTGAAACCCACGCCCCTCACTGTAATACTCTGATGAACCCCACACCCCTCACTGTAACACTCTGATGAAGCCCACACCCCTCACTGTCGCACTCTGATGAACCCCACACCCCTCACTGTAACACTCTGATGAACCCCACACCACTCACTGAAACACACTGATGAACCCCACACCCCTCAGTGTAACACTCTGATGTACCCCACACCCCTCACTGTAACACTCTGATGTACCCCACACTCCTCACTGTAACACACTGATGAACCCCACACCCCTCACTGTAACACTCTGATATACCCCACACCCCTCACTGTAACACTCTGATGAACACTACACCCCTCACTGTAACACACTGATGAACCCCACACCCCTCACTGTAACACTCTGATGTACCCCACACACCTCACTGTAACACTCTGATGAACCCCACAATTCTCACGATAAAACGCTGATGTAGCCCACACCTCTCACTGTAATACTCTGCATTACCCCACACCCCTCACTGTAACACTCTGATATACCCGACACCCCTCACTTTAATACTCTGATAAACCTCACACCCCTCACTGTAACACTCTGATGAACCCCACACCGCTCACTGTAACACTCTGATAAAACCCACACCCCCCACTGTAATACTCTGATGTACCCCTCTCCCCTCACTGTAACACTCTGATGAAACCCACACCCCTCACTTTAATACTCTGATATACCCCACACACATCACTGTAACACTCAGATGAACCCCACACCCCTCACTGTAACACTCTGATGAACCCCACACCCCTCACAGTAACAGTCTGATGAACCCCACACCCCTCACTGTAGTACTCTGATGAACCCCACACCCCTCACTGTAACAGACTGATGGACCCCACACCCCTCACTGCTGTACTCTGATGAACCTCACACCCCTCACTACAACACACTGATGAACCCCACACCCCTCACTGTAATACCCTGATGAACCCCACACCCCTTACTGTAACACTCTGATATACCCGACACCCCTCACTGTAATACTCTGATAAACCCCACACCCCTCACTGTAAAACTCTGATGAACCTCACACCCTTCACTGTAACTCTCTGATGAAACCCACACCCACCACTGTAATACTCTGCTGTACCCCACACCTCTCAGTGTTACACTCTGATGTACCCCAGACCCCTCACTGTAACACACTGATATACCACACAACCCTCACTGTAAAACTCTGATGTACCCCACACCCCTCACTGTAACACTCTGATGAACGCCACACCCCTCACTGTAACACTCTGATGAACCCCACACTCCTCACTGTAACACTCTGATGTACCCCACACCCCTCACTGTAATACTCTGATATACCCCACAACACTCACTGTAACACTTTGATGTGCCCCACACCCCGCACTGTAACTCTCTGATGACCCACACCCGTCACTGTAATACTCTGATGAACCCCACAACCCTCACTGTAACACTCTGATGAACCCCACACCCCTCACTGTAACACTCTGATGAACACCACAACCCTCACGGTAACACGCTGATGAACCCCACAACCCTCAGTGTAACGGGACATTTGGATAAACATAATTTAATAGGGCAAACTCAGCATGGTTTCATGAAGGGGAAGTCATGTTTAACAAATTTGCTTGAGTTTTTTGAGGAAGTAACATACAGGGTGGATAAAGGGGAACCAGTGGACGTAGTGTATTTAGACTTCCAAAAGGCATTTGACAAGGTGCCACACAAAAGATTATTGCTCAAGATAAAAAATCACGGGATTGGGGGTAATATTCTGGCGTGGGTGGAGGATTGGCTCTCTAACAGAAAGCAGAGAGTTGGGATAAATGGTTCGTTCTCAGATTGGCAACCAGTAACTAGTGGTGTTCCGCAGGGGTCAGTGCTGGGTCCCCAACTCTTTACAATCTATATTAACGATTTGGAGGAGGGGACCGAGTGTAACATATCAAAGTTTGCAGATGATACAAAGATGGGAGGGAAAGTAGTGAGTGAGGAGGACATAAAAAACCTGCAAAGGGACCTAGACAGGCTAAGTAAGTGGGCAGAGATTTGGCAGATGGAATACAATACTGGAAAGTGTGAGGTTATGCACTTTGGCAGGAAAAATCATAGAGCAAGTTATTATCTTAATGGCAAGAAACTGGAAAGTACTGTAGTACAAAGGGATCTGGGGGTCCTGGTGCACGAAACTCAAAAAGTTAGTATGCAGGTGCAGCAAGTGATTAAGAAGGCCAATGGAATGTTGGCTTTTATTGCTAGGGGGTTGGAATATAAAAACAGGGAGGTATTGCTGCAGTTGTACAAGGTATTGGTGAGGCCGCACCTGGAATACTGCATACAGTTTTGGTGTCCATACTTAAGAAAAGACATACTTGCTCTCGAGTCAGTACAAAGAAGGTTCACTCGGTTAATCCCGGGGATGAGGGGGTGGTCATATGAGGAGAGGTTGAGTAGATTGGGACTCTACTCATTGGAGTTCAGAAGAATGAGAGGCGATCTTATTGAAACATATAAGATTGTGAAGGGGCTTGATCGGGTGGATGCGGTGAGGATGTTCCCAATGATGGGTGAAACTAGAACTAGGGGGCATAATCTTAAAATAAGGGGCTGCTCATTCAAAACTGAGATGAGGAGAAACTTCTTCACTCAGAGGGTGGTAGGTTTGTGGAATTTGCTGCCCCAGAAAGCTGTGGAAGCTACATCATTAAATAAATTTAAAACAGAAATAGATAGTTTCCTAGAAGTAAAGGGAATAAAGGGTTACGGGGAGCGGGCAGGAAATTGGACATGAGTCTGGGTTCGGAATGGTCATGGCCCTGTGGGTAGTGGAGCGGGCCCAGGGGCCGTGTAGCCTTGTTCTGCTCCTACTGTGTTCTAATTCTGTTAGATTTCAGGAGATGGTTTTATTCCTGTTCCTGGCTGGGGTGGAGATCGCCTTTACAGAAGGTAAGTACTGTAGAAAATATAGGGACAGAGTGATCTCCTGGAAGAATTTTGATCGCCTAGATGGGTCGGAGAGGAATTTCCCAGATTTTTTTCTCCCAAATTGGCCATTGGGTCTTTATCTGGTTTTTCGCCTCTCCCGGGAGATCACATGGGTTCGGGTGGATGCAGAGTGATAGAAAATTTGAGGTTAGGATCAGATCAGCCATGATCTTATTGAATGGTGGAGCAGGCTCGAGGGGCCGATTGGCCTACTCCTGCTCCTATTTCTTATGTTCTTATGTTCTTATGTACTCTAATGAAACCCACACCCCTCACTGTAAAACACTGATGAATACCACACCCCTCACTGTATTACTCTGATGAACCCCACACCCCTCACTGTAACACTCTGATGAACCTCACACCCCTCACGGTAACACTCTGATGAACCCCACACCGCTTACTTTAATACTGTGATGAAACCCACACCTTTCACTGTAACACTCTGATGAACCCCACACCCCTCACTGTAATACTCTGATGAACCCCACACCCGTCACTGTAATACTGAGATGAACCCCACACCCCTCACTGTAACACTCTGATGAAACCCACACCCCCCACTGTAATACTCTGATGTACCCCACACCCCTCACTGTAACACTCTGATGAAACCCACACCCTTCACTTTAATACTCTGATAAACCCCACACACCTCACTGTAACACACAGATGAACCCCACACCCCTCACTGTAACACTCTGATGAACCCCTCAAAGTAACACTCTGCTGAACCCCACACCCCTCACTGTAACACACTGATGAACCCCACACCCCTCACTGTAATGCTCTGATGAACCCCACACCCCTTACTGTAACACTCTGATATACCCGACACCCCTCACTGTAATACTCTGATAAATCCCACACCCGTCACTGTAACACTCTGATGAACCCCACACCCCTCACTGTAACACTCTGATGAAACCCACACCCCCCACTGTAATACCCTGATGTACCCCACACCCCTCACTGTAACACTCTGATGTACCCCAGACCCCTCACTGTAACACACTGATTTACCACACAACCCTCACTGTAAATCTCTGATGTACCCCACACCCCTCACTGTAACACTCTGATGAACCCCACACCCCTCACTGTAACACTCTGATGAATCCCACACTCCTCACTGTAACACTCTGATGTACCCCACACCCCTCACTGTAATACTCTGATATACCCCACAACACTCACTGTAACACTCTGATGACCCACACCCGTCACTGTAATACTCTGATGAACACCACAACCCTCACTGTAACACTCTGATGTACCCCACACCCCTCACTCTACCACTCTGATGAACCCCACACCACTCACTGAAACACACTGATGAACCCCACACCCCTCACTGTAACACTCTGATGTACCCCACACCCCACGCTGGAAAACTCTGATGAACCCCACAGCCCTCACTGTAACACTCTGATATACCTCACACCCCTCACTGTAACACTCTGATGAACCCCACACCCCTCACTATAACACTGTGATGAACCCCACACCCCTCACTGTAACACTCTGATGTACCCCACTCACCTCACTGTAACACTCTGATGAAAACCACACCCCTCACCATAACACTCTGATGTACCCCACACCTCTCACTGTAATACTCTGATATACCCCACACCCCTCACTGTAACACTCTGATGTACCCCACACCCCTCACTGTAACACTCTGATGAACACCACACCCCTCACTGCAATCCTCTGATGATACCCACACCCCTCACTGTAATACTCTGATGAACGCCACACCCCTCACTGTAACACTCTGATGAACACCACACCCCTCACTGTAATACTCTGATGAACCCCACAGCCCTCACTGTAATGCTCTGATGAACCTCCACAACCCTCACTGTTTGTCTCTGATATACCCCACACCCCTCACTGTAACTCTCTGATGAACCCCACACCCCTCACTGTAACACTCTGATGTACCCCACACCCCTCACTGTAACACTTTGATATACCCCACAACCCTCACTGTTTGTCTCTGATATACCCCACACCCCTCACTGTAACTCTCTGATGAACCCCACATCCCTCACTGTAACACTCTGATGTACCCCACACCCCTCACTGTAACACTCTGATGTACCCCACACCCCTCAGTGTAACACTGTGATGAACCCCACACCCCTCACTGTAACACGCTGCTATACCCCACACCGCGCAATGTAACACTCTGATATACCGCATACCCCTCACTGTAAAACACTGATGTACCCCACAACACTCACTGTAACACACTGATGATCCACACACCCCTCACTGCAAAACTCTGATGTAACCCACATTCCTCACTTTAATACTCTGATGAACCCCACACCCCTCACTGTAACACACAGATGAACCCCACATCCCTCACTGTAACACTCTAATGAACCCCACACCCCTCACTGTAACACTCTGATGAACCCCACACCCCTCACTGTAACACTCTGATGAACCCCACACCCCTCACTGTAACACACTGATTAACCCCACAACCCTCACTGTACTACTCTGATGAACCCCACAACCCTCACTGTGACACTCTGATGAACAACACACCCCTCACTGTAATACTCTGATGAACCCCACACCCCTCACTGTAATGCTCTGATGAACGCCACAACCCTCACTGTATGACTCTGATATACCCCACACCCCTCACTGTAACACACTGATGAACCCCACACCCCTCACTGTAACACTCTGATGAACCCCACACCCCTCACTGTAACACTCTGATGAACCCCACACCCCTCACTGTAACACTCTGATGAACCTCACACCCCTCACTGTAACACACTGATGAACCCCTCACCCCTCACTGTAACCCTCGGATGAACCTCACACCCCTCACTGTAATACTCTGATATACCCCACACCCCTCACTGTAATACTCTGATGAACCCCACACCCCTCACAGTAACACTCTGATGTACCACACAGCCCTCACTGTAATACACCGATAATCGCCACAACCCTCACAGTAATACTCTGATATACCCCACACCCCTCACTGTAACACTCTGATATACCCCACACTCCTCACTCTAATACTCTGATGTACCCCACACCCCTCACTGTAATACACTGATGAACCACACACCCCTCACTGTAATAGTCTGATGAACCCCACACCACTCACTGTAACACTCTGATAAACCCCACACCCCTCACTGTAACACTCTGATATACCCCACACCCCTCACTGTAACACTCTGATATACCCCACACCCCTCACTGTAACACTCTGTTGAAACACACGCCCCTCACTGTAATACTCTGATGAACCCCACACCCCTCACTGTAATACTCTGATGAACCCCACACCCCTCACAGTAGCACTCTGATGAACACCACACCCCTCACTGTAACACTCTGATATACCCCACACCCCTCACTGTAACACTCTGTTGAAACACACGCCCCTCACTGTAATACTCTGATGAACCCCACACCCCTCACTGTAATACTCTGATGAACCCCACACCCCTCACAGTAGCACTCTGATGAACACCACACCCCTCACTGTAACACTCTGATAAACCCCACACCACTCACTGAAACACACTGATGAACCCCACACCCCTCACTGTAACACTCTGATGTACCCCACACTCCTCACTGTAACACATTGATATACCACACACCCCTCACTGTAAAGCTCTGATGTACCCCACACCCCTCACTGTAAAACTCTGATGAACCCCACACACCTCACTGTAACACTCTGATATACCCCACACCCCTCACTGTAACACTCTGATGAACACCACACCCCTCACTGTAACACACTGATGAACCCCACGCCCCTCACTGTAACACTCTGATATACCCCACACACCTCACTGTAACACTCTGATGAACCCCACACCTCTCACCATAACACGCTGATGTACCCCACACCTCTCACTGTAATATTCTGATATACCCCACACCCCTCACGTAACACTCTGATATACCCGAAACCCCTCACTGTAATACCCTGATAAACCCCACACCCCTCACGGTAACACGCTGATGAA
Source organism: Somniosus microcephalus (assembly GCF_052327205.1). Lineage (NCBI taxonomy): Eukaryota > Metazoa > Chordata > Chondrichthyes > Squaliformes > Somniosidae > Somniosus > Somniosus microcephalus. The sequence goes on along the minus strand of NW_028225181.1, from coordinate 25,283,199 downwards.
CCCCACACCCCTTACTGTAACACTCTGATGAACCCCACACCCCTTACTGTAATACTCTGATGAACCCCACACCCGTCACTTTAATACTGTGATGAAACCCACACCCTTCACTGTAATACTCTGATGAACCCCACACCCCTCACTGTAATACTCTGATGAACCCCACACCCGTCACTGTAATACTGAGATGAACCCCACACCCCTCACTGTAACACTCTGATGAAACCCACACCCCCCACTGTAATACTCTGATGTACCCCACACCCCTCACTGTAACACTCTGATGAAACCCACACCCTTCACTTTAATACTCTGATAAACCCCACACACCTCACTGTAACACACAGATGAACCCCACACCCCTCACTGTAACACTCTGATGAACCCCTCAAAGTAACACTCTGCTGAACCCCACACCCCTCACTGTAACACACTGATGAACCCCACACCCCTCACTGTAATGCTCTGATGAACCCCACACCCCTTACTGTAACACTCTGATATACCCGACACCCCTCACTGTAATACTCTGATAAATCCCACACCCGTCACTGTAACACTCTGATGAACCCCACACCCCTCACTGTAACACTCTGATGAAACCCACACCCCCCACTGTAATACCCTGATGTACCCCACACCCCTCACTGTAACACTCTGATGTACCCCAGACCCCTCACTGTAACACACTGATTTACCACACAACCCTCACTGTAAATCTCTGATGTACCCCACACCCCTCACTGTAACACTCTGATGAACCCCACACCCCTCACTGTAACACTCTGATGAATCCCACACTCCTCACTGTAACACTCTGATGTACCCCACACCCCTCACTGTAATACTCTGATATACCCCACAACACTCACTGTAACACTCTGATGACCCACACCCGTCACTGTAATACTCTGATGAACACCACAACCCTCACTGTAACACTCTGATGTACCCCACACCCCTCACTCTACCACTCTGATGAACCCCACACCACTCACTGAAACACACTGATGAACCCCACACCCCTCACTGTAACACTCTGATGTACCCCACACCCCACGCTGGAAAACTCTGATGAACCCCACAGCCCTCACTGTAACACTCTGATATACCTCACACCCCTCACTGTAACACTCTGATGAACCCCACACCCCTCACTATAACACTGTGATGAACCCCACACCCCTCACTGTAACACTCTGATGTACCCCACTCACCTCACTGTAACACTCTGATGAAAACCACACCCCTCACCATAACACTCTGATGTACCCCACACCTCTCACTGTAATACTCTGATATACCCCACACCCCTCACTGTAACACTCTGATGTACCCCACACCCCTCACTGTAACACTCTGATGAACACCACACCCCTCACTGCAATCCTCTGATGATACCCACACCCCTCACTGTAATACTCTGATGAACGCCACACCCCTCACTGTAACACTCTGATGAACACCACACCCCTCACTGTAATACTCTGATGAACCCCACAGCCCTCACTGTAATGCTCTGATGAACCTCCACAACCCTCACTGTTTGTCTCTGATATACCCCACACCCCTCACTGTAACTCTCTGATGAACCCCACACCCCTCACTGTAACACTCTGATGTACCCCACACCCCTCACTGTAACACTTTGATATACCCCACAACCCTCACTGTTTGTCTCTGATATACCCCACACCCCTCACTGTAACTCTCTGATGAACCCCACATCCCTCACTGTAACACTCTGATGTACCCCACACCCCTCACTGTAACACTCTGATGTACCCCACACCCCTCAGTGTAACACTGTGATGAACCCCACACCCCTCACTGTAACACGCTGCTATACCCCACACCGCGCAATGTAACACTCTGATATACCGCATACCCCTCACTGTAAAACACTGATGTACCCCACAACACTCACTGTAACACACTGATGATCCACACACCCCTCACTGCAAAACTCTGATGTAACCCACATTCCTCACTTTAATACTCTGATGAACCCCACACCCCTCACTGTAACACACAGATGAACCCCACATCCCTCACTGTAACACTCTAATGAACCCCACACCCCTCACTGTAACACTCTGATGAACCCCACACCCCTCACTGTAACACTCTGATGAACCCCACACCCCTCACTGTAACACACTGATTAACCCCTCACCCCTCACTGTAACCCTCTGATGAACCTCACACCCTTCACTGGAACACTCTGATATACCCCACACCCCTCACTGTCATACTCTGATGAACCCCACACCCCTCACAGTAACACTCTGATGTACCCCACACCCCTCACTGTAATACTCCGATAATCCCGACAACCCGCACAGTAATACTCTGATAGACCCCACACCCCTCACTGTAACACTCTGATATACCCCACACTCCTCACTGTAACACTCTGATGTACCCCACACCCCTCACTGCAAGACTCTGATGAACCCCACACCCCTCACTGTAACACTCTGATATACCCCGCACTCCTCACTGTAACATTCTGATATACCCCACACCCCTCACTGTAACACTCTGATATACCCCACACCCCTCACTGTAACACACAGATATACACCACACCCCTCACTGTAACACTCTGATGAACCCCACGCCCCTCACTGTAATACTCTGATGAACCCCACACCCCTCACTGTAATACTCTGATGAACCCCACACCCCTCACTGTAACACTCTGATGAACCCCACACCCCTCACTGTAACACTCTGATGCACCCCACACCTCTCACTGTAATACTCTGATATACCTCACACCCCTCACTGTAACACTCTGATGTACGCCACACCCCTCACTGTAACACTCTGATGAACCCCACACCACTCACTGAAAAACTCTGATGAACCCCTCACCCCTCACTGTAACACTCTGATGTACCCCACACCCCTCACTGTAACACTCTGATATACCCCACACCCCTCACTGTAACACTCTGATGAACCCCACACCCCTCACTGTAACACTCTGATGAAACCCACACCCCCCACTGTAATACTCTGATGTACCCCACACCCCTCACTGTAACACTCTGATGAAACCCACACCCCTCACTTTAATACTCTGATAAACCCCACACACCTCACTGTAACACACAGATGAACCCCACACCCCTCACTGTAACACTCTGATGAACCCCTCACAGTAACACTCTGATGAACCCCACACCCCTCACTGTAACACACTGATGAACCCCACACCCCTCACTGTAATACTCTGATGAACCCCACACCCCTTACTGTAACACTCTGATATACCCGACACCCCTCACTGTAATACTCTGATAAATCCCACACCCGTCACTGTAACACTCTGATGAACCCCACACCCCTCACTGTAACACTCTGATGAAACCCACACCCCCCACTGTAATACCCTGATGTACCCCACACCCCTCACTGTAACACTCTGATGTACCCCAGACCCCTCACTGTAACACACTGATTTACCACACAACCCTCACTGTAAAATTCTGATGTACCCCACACCCCTCACTGTAACACTCTGATGAACCCCACACCCCTCACTGTAACTCTCTGATGAATCCCACACTCCTCACTGTAACACTCTGATGTACCCCACACCCCTCACTGTAATACTCTGATATACCCCACAACACTCACTGTAACACTCTGATGACCCACACCCGTCACTGTAATACTCTGATGAACACCACAACCCTCACTGTAACACTCTGATGAACACCACAACCCTCACTGTAACACTCTGATGTACCCCACACCCCTCACTCTACCACTCTGATGAACCCCACACCACTCACTGAAACACACTGATGAACCCCACACCCCTCACTGTAACACTCTGATGTACCCCACACCCCTCACTGTAACACTCTGATGTACCCCACACCCCTCACTGTAACACACTGATATACCCCACACCCCTCACTGTAAAGCTCTGATGTACCCCACACCCCTCGCTGTAAAACTCTGATGAACCCCACACCCCTCACTATAACACTCTGATGAACCCCACACCCCTCACTGTAACACTCTGATGTACCCCACTCACCTCACTGTAACACTCTGATGAAAACCACACCCCTCACCATAACACTCTGATGTACCCCACACCTCTCACTGTAATACTCTGATATAACCCACACCCCTCACTGTAACACTCTGTTGTACCCCACACCCCTCACTGTAACACTCTGATGAACACCACACCCCTCACTGTAATACTCTGATGAACCCCACAACCCTCACTGTAATACTCTGATGATACCCACACCCCTCACTGTAATACTCTGATGAACGCCACACCCCTCACTGTAACACTCTGATGAACACCACACCCCTCACTGTAATACTCTGATGAACCCCACAGCCCTCACTGTAATGCTCTGATGAACCTCCACAACCCTCACTGTTTGTCTCTGATATACCCCACACCCCTCACTGTAACTCTCTGATGAACCCCACACCCCTCACTGTAACACTCTGATGTACCCCACACCCCTCACTGTAACACTCTGATGTACCCCACACCCCTCAGTGTAACACTCTGATGAACCCCACACCCCTCACTGTAACACGCTGCTATACCCCACACCCCGCACTGTAACACTCTGATATACCCCACACCCCTCACTGTAACACTCTGATATACCCCACACCCCTCACTGTAACACACAGATATACACCACACCCCTCACTGTAACACTCTGATGAACCCCACGCCCCTCACTGTAATACTCTGATGAACCCCACACCCCTCACTGTAATACTCTGATGAACCCCACACCCCTCACTGAAACACTCTGATGAACCCCACACCCCTCACTGTAACACTCTGATGTACCCCACACCCCTCACTGTAACACTTTGATATACCCCACAACCCTCACTGTTTGTCTCTGATATACCCCACACCCCTCACTGTAACTCTCTGATGAACCCCACATCCCTCACTGTAACACTCTGATGTACCCCACACCCCTCACTGTAACACTCTGATGTACCCCACACCCCTCAGTGTAACACTGTGATGAACCCCACACCCCTCACTGTAACACGCTGCTATACCCCACACCGCGCAATGTAACACTCTGATATACCGCATACCCCTCACTGTAAAACACTGATGTACCCCACAACACTCACTGTAACACACTGATGATCCACACACCCCTCACTGCAAAACTCTGATGTAACCCACATTCCTCACTTTAATACTCTGATGAACCCCACACCCCTCACTGTAACACACAGATGAACCCCACATCCCTCACTGTAACACTCTAATGAACCCCACACCCCTCACTGTAACACTCTGATGAACCCCACACCCCTCACTGTAACACTCTGATGAACCCCACACCCCTCACTGTAACACACTGATTAACCCCACAACCCTCACTGTACTACTCTGATGAACCCCACAACCCTCACTGTGACACTCTGATGAACAACACACCCCTCACTGTAATACTCTGATGAACCCCACACCCCTCACTGTAATGCTCTGATGAACGCCACAACCCTCACTGTATGACTCTGATATACCCCACACCCCTCACTGTAACACACTGATGAACCCCACACCCCTCACTGTAACACTCTGATGAACCCCACACCCCTCACTGTAACACTCTGATGAACCCCACACCCCTCACTGTAACACTCTGATGAACCTCACACCCCTCACTGTAACACACTGATGAACCCCTCACCCCTCACTGTAACCCTCGGATGAACCTCACACCCCTCACTGTAATACTCTGATATACCCCACACCCCTCACTGTAATACTCTGATGAACCCCACACCCCTCACAGTAACACTCTGATGTACCACACAGCCCTCACTGTAATACACCGATAATCGCCACAACCCTCACAGTAATACTCTGATATACCCCACACCCCTCACTGTAACACTCTGATATACCCCACACTCCTCACTCTAATACTCTGATGTACCCCACACCCCTCACTGTAATACACTGATGAACCACACACCCCTCACTGTAATAGTCTGATGAACCCCACACCACTCACTGTAACACTCTGATAAACCCCACACCCCTCACTGTAACACTCTGATATACCCCACACCCCTCACTGTAACACTCTGATATACCCCACACCCCTCACTGTAACACTCTGTTGAAACACACGCCCCTCACTGTAATACTCTGATGAACCCCACACCCCTCACTGTAATACTCTGATGAACCCCACACCCCTCACAGTAGCACTCTGATGAACACCACACCCCTCACTGTAACACTCTGATATACCCCACACCCCTCACTGTAACACTCTGTTGAAACACACGCCCCTCACTGTAATACTCTGATGAACCCCACACCCCTCACTGTAATACTCTGATGAACCCCACACCCCTCACAGTAGCACTCTGATGAACACCACACCCCTCACTGTAACACTCTGATAAACCCCACACCACTCACTGAAACACACTGATGAACCCCACACCCCTCACTGTAACACTCTGATGTACCCCACACTCCTCACTGTAACACATTGATATACCACACACCCCTCACTGTAAAGCTCTGATGTACCCCACACCCCTCACTGTAAAACTCTGATGAACCCCACACACCTCACTGTAACACTCTGATATACCCCACACCCCTCACTGTAACACTCTGATGAACACCACACCCCTCACTGTAACACACTGATGAACCCCACGCCCCTCACTGTAACACTCTGATATACCCCACACACCTCACTGTAACACTCTGATGAACCCCACACCTCTCACCATAACACGCTGATGTACCCCACACCTCTCACTGTAATATTCTGATATACCCCACACCCCTCACGTAACACTCTGATATACCCGAAACCCCTCACTGTAATACCCTGATAAACCCCACACCCCTCACGGTAACACGCTGATGAACCCCACACCCCTTACTGTAACACTCTGATGAACCCCACACCCCTTACTGTAATACTCTGATGAACCCCACACCCGTCACTTTAATACTGTGATGAAACCCACACCCTTCACTGTAATACTCTGATGAACCCCACACCCCTCACTGTAATACTCTGATGAACCCCACACCCGTCACTGTAATACTGAGATGAACCCCACACCCCTCACTGTAACACTCTGATGAAACCCACACCCCCCACTGTAATACTCTGATGTACCCCACACCCCTCACTGTAACACTCTGATGAAACCCACACCCTTCACTTTAATACTCTGATAAACCCCACACACCTCACTGTAACACACAGATGAACCCCACACCCCTCACTGTAACACTCTGATGAACCCCTCAAAGTAACACTCTGCTGAACCCCACACCCCTCACTGTAACACACTGATGAACCCCACACCCCTCACTGTAATGCTCTGATGAACCCCACACCCCTTACTGTAACACTCTGATATACCCGACACCCCTCACTGTAATACTCTGATAAATCCCACACCCGTCACTGTAACACTCTGATGAACCCCACACCCCTCACTGTAACACTCTGATGAAACCCACACCCCCCACTGTAATACCCTGATGTACCCCACACCCCTCACTGTAACACTCTGATGTACCCCAGACCCCTCACTGTAACACACTGATTTACCACACAACCCTCACTGTAAATCTCTGATGTACCCCACACCCCTCACTGTAACACTCTGATGAACCCCACACCCCTCACTGTAACACTCTGATGAATCCCACACTCCTCACTGTAACACTCTGATGTACCCCACACCCCTCACTGTAATACTCTGATATACCCCACAACACTCACTGTAACACTCTGATGACCCACACCCGTCACTGTAATACTCTGATGAACACCACAACCCTCACTGTAACACTCTGATGTACCCCACACCCCTCACTCTACCACTCTGATGAACCCCACACCACTCACTGAAACACACTGATGAACCCCACACCCCTCACTGTAACACTCTGATGTACCCCACACCCCACGCTGGAAAACTCTGATGAACCCCACAGCCCTCACTGTAACACTCTGATATACCTCACACCCCTCACTGTAACACTCTGATGAACCCCACACCCCTCACTATAACACTGTGATGAACCCCACACCCCTCACTGTAACACTCTGATGTACCCCACTCACCTCACTGTAACACTCTGATGAAAACCACACCCCTCACCATAACACTCTGATGTACCCCACACCTCTCACTGTAATACTCTGATATACCCCACACCCCTCACTGTAACACTCTGATGTACCCCACACCCCTCACTGTAACACTCTGATGAACACCACACCCCTCACTGCAATCCTCTGATGATACCCACACCCCTCACTGTAATACTCTGATGAACGCCACACCCCTCACTGTAACACTCTGATGAACACCACACCCCTCACTGTAATACTCTGATGAACCCCACAGCCCTCACTGTAATGCTCTGATGAACCTCCACAACCCTCACTGTTTGTCTCTGATATACCCCACACCCCTCACTGTAACTCTCTGATGAACCCCACACCCCTCACTGTAACACTCTGATGTACCCCACACCCCTCACTGTAACACTTTGATATACCCCACAACCCTCACTGTTTGTCTCTGATATACCCCACACCCCTCACTGTAACTCTCTGATGAACCCCACATCCCTCACTGTAACACTCTGATGTACCCCACACCCCTCACTGTAACACTCTGATGTACCCCACACCCCTCAGTGTAACACTGTGATGAACCCCACACCCCTCACTGTAACACGCTGCTATACCCCACACCGCGCAATGTAACACTCTGATATACCGCATACCCCTCACTGTAAAACACTGATGTACCCCACAACACTCACTGTAACACACTGATGATCCACACACCCCTCACTGCAAAACTCTGATGTAACCCACATTCCTCACTTTAATACTCTGATGAACCCCACACCCCTCACTGTAACACACAGATGAACCCCACATCCCTCACTGTAACACTCTAATGAACCCCACACCCCTCACTGTAACACTCTGATGAACCCCACACCCCTCACTGTAACACTCTGATGAACCCCACACCCCTCACTGTAACACACTGATTAACCCCTCACCCCTCACTGTAACCCTCTGATGAACCTCACACCCTTCACTGGAACACTCTGATATACCCCACACCCCTCACTGTCATACTCTGATGAACCCCACACCCCTCACAGTAACACTCTGATGTACCCCACACCCCTCACTGTAATACTCCGATAATCCCGACAACCCGCACAGTAATACTCTGATAGACCCCACACCCCTCACTGTAACACTCTGATATACCCCACACTCCTCACTGTAACACTCTGATGTACCCCACACCCCTCACTGCAAGACTCTGATGAACCCCACACCCCTCACTGTAACACTCTGATATACCCCGCACTCCTCACTGTAACATTCTGATATACCCCACACCCCTCACTGTAACACTCTGATATACCCCACACCCCTCACTGTAACACACAGATATACACCACACCCCTCACTGTAACACTCTGATGAACCCCACGCCCCTCACTGTAATACTCTGATGAACCCCACACCCCTCACTGTAATACTCTGATGAACCCCACACCCCTCACTGTAACACTCTGATGAACCCCACACCCCTCACTGTAACACTCTGATGCACCCCACACCTCTCACTGTAATACTCTGATATACCTCACACCCCTCACTGTAACACTCTGATGTACGCCACACCCCTCACTGTAACACTCTGATGAACCCCACACCACTCACTGAAAAACTCTGATGAACCCCTCACCCCTCACTGTAACACTCTGATGTACCCCACACCCCTCACTGTAACACTCTGATATACCCCACACCCCTCACTGTAACACTCTGATGAACCCCACACCCCTCACTGTAACACTCTGATGAAACCCACACCCCCCACTGTAATACTCTGATGTACCCCACACCCCTCACTGTAACACTCTGATGAAACCCACACCCCTCACTTTAATACTCTGATAAACCCCACACACCTCACTGTAACACACAGATGAACCCCACACCCCTCACTGTAACACTCTGATGAACCCCTCACAGTAACACTCTGATGAACCCCACACCCCTCACTGTAACACACTGATGAACCCCACACCCCTCACTGTAATACTCTGATGAACCCCACACCCCTTACTGTAACACTCTGATATACCCGACACCCCTCACTGTAATACTCTGATAAATCCCACACCCGTCACTGTAACACTCTGATGAACCCCACACCCCTCACTGTAACACTCTGATGAAACCCACACCCCCCACTGTAATACCCTGATGTACCCCACACCCCTCACTGTAACACTCTGATGTACCCCAGACCCCTCACTGTAACACACTGATTTACCACACAACCCTCACTGTAAAATTCTGATGTACCCCACACCCCTCACTGTAACACTCTGATGAACCCCACACCCCTCACTGTAACTCTCTGATGAATCCCACACTCCTCACTGTAACACTCTGATGTACCCCACACCCCTCACTGTAATACTCTGATATACCCCACAACACTCACTGTAACACTCTGATGACCCACACCCGTCACTGTAATACTCTGATGAACACCACAACCCTCACTGTAACACTCTGATGAACACCACAACCCTCACTGTAACACTCTGATGTACCCCACACCCCTCACTCTACCACTCTGATGAACCCCACACCACTCACTGAAACACACTGATGAACCCCACACCCCTCACTGTAACACTCTGATGTACCCCACACCCCTCACTGTAACACTCTGATGTACCCCACACCCCTCACTGTAACACACTGATATACCCCACACCCCTCACTGTAAAGCTCTGATGTACCCCACACCCCTCGCTGTAAAACTCTGATGAACCCCACACCCCTCACTATAACACTCTGATGAACCCCACACCCCTCACTGTAACACTCTGATGTACCCCACTCACCTCACTGTAACACTCTGATGAAAACCACACCCCTCACCATAACACTCTGATGTACCCCACACCTCTCACTGTAATACTCTGATATAACCCACACCCCTCACTGTAACACTCTGTTGTACCCCACACCCCTCACTGTAACACTCTGATGAACACCACACCCCTCACTGTAATACTCTGATGAACCCCACAACCCTCACTGTAATACTCTGATGATACCCACACCCCTCACTGTAATACTCTGATGAACGCCACACCCCTCACTGTAACACTCTGATGAACACCACACCCCTCACTGTAATACTCTGATGAACCCCACAGCCCTCACTGTAATGCTCTGATGAACCTCCACAACCCTCACTGTTTGTCTCTGATATACCCCACACCCCTCACTGTAACTCTCTGATGAACCCCACACCCCTCACTGTAACACTCTGATGTACCCCACACCCCTCACTGTAACACTCTGATGTACCCCACACCCCTCAGTGTAACACTCTGATGAACCCCACACCCCTCACTGTAACACGCTGCTATACCCCACACCCCGCACTGTAACACTCTGATATACCCCACACCCCTCACTGTAACACTCTGATATACCCCACACCCCTCACTGTAACACACAGATATACACCACACCCCTCACTGTAACACTCTGATGAACCCCACGCCCCTCACTGTAATACTCTGATGAACCCCACACCCCTCACTGTAATACTCTGATGAACCCCACACCCCTCACTGAAACACTCTGATGAACCCCACACCCCTCACTGTAACACTCTGATGTACCCCACACCTCTCACTGTAATACTCTGATATACCTCACACCCCTCACTGTAACACTCTGATGTACGCCTACCAATACAAAAATTGGTAGGGTGGTAAATAGCGAGGAGGGTAGCCTCAGTCTGCAGGACGATATAGATGGGTTGGTCAGATGGGCGGAACAGTGGCAAATGGAATTTAACCCGGAAAAGTGCGAGGTGATGCACTTTGGGGGGACTAACAAGGCAAAGGAATACACAATGAATGGAAAGACCCAAGGCAAGACGGAGGGTCAGAGGGATCTGGGTGTGCAAGTACACAGATCCCTGAAGGCGGCGGAACAGGTGGATAAGGTGGTAAAAAAGGCATATGGGATACTTGCCTTCATTAGCCGAGGCATTGAATATAAGAGCAAGGAGGTTATGATGGAGCTGTATAAAACACTGGTTAGGCCACAGCTGGAATATTGTGTGCAGTTCTGGTCGCCACACTACAGGAAGGATGTGATCGCGTTAGAGAGGGTGCAGAGGAGGTTCACCAGGTTGTTACCAGGGCTGGAGCGCTTCAGCTATGAAGAGAGACTGGGCAGGTTGGGTTTGTTTTCCTTGGAGCTGAGGAGGCTGAGGGGGGACATGATTGAGGTGTACAAAATTATGAGGGGCATAGATAGGATGGATGCTGAGGAGCTTTTTCCCTTAGTAGAGGGGTCGATAACTAGGGGGCATAGATTCAAGGTAAAGGGCGGGAGGTTTAGAGGGGATTTGAGAAAGAACTTTTTCACCCAGAGGGTGGTTGGAGTCTGGAACTCACTGCCTGAAAGGGTTGTGGAGGCAGAAACCCTCACAACATTTAAGAAGCATTTGGATGTGCACTTGAAATGCCATAGCATACAAGGCTACGGGCCAAATGCTGGAATATGGGATTAGATTAGACAGGGCTTGATGGCCGGCGCGGACACGATGGGCCGAAGGGCCTCTATCCGTGCTGTATTACTCTATGACTCTATGACTCTATCACCCCTCACTGTAACACTCTGATGAACCCCACACCACTCACTGAAACACACTGATGAACACCACACCCCTCACTGTAACTCTCTGAAGTACCCCACACCCCTCACTGTAAAACTCTGATGAACCCCTCACCCCTCACTGTAACACTCTGATATACCCCACACCCCTCACTGTAACACTCTGATGAACCCCACACCCCTCACTGTAACACTCTGATGAACCACACACCCCTCTCTGTGACACTCTGATGTACCCCACACACCTCACTGTAACACTCTGATGAACCCCACACCTCTCACCATAACATTCTGATGTACCCCACACCTCTCACTGTAATACGCTGATATACCCCACACCCCTCACTGTAATACTCTGATAAACCCCACACCCCTCACTGTAACACTCTGATGAACCCCACACCCCTCACTGTAACACTCTGATGAAACCCACACCCCTCACTTTAATACTCTGATAAACCCCACACACCTCACTGTAACACTCTGATGAACCCCTCACAGTAACACTCCGATGAACCCCACACCCCTCACTGTAACACTCTGATGAACCCCACACCCCTCACTGTAACACATTGATGAACCCCACACCCCTCACTGCTGTACTCTGATGAACCCCACACCCTTCACTGTAACACACTGATGAACCATACACCCCTCACTGTAATAATCTGATGAACCCCACACCCCTTACTGCAACACTCTGATATACCCGACACCCCTCACTGTAATACTCTGATAAATCCCGAACCCCTCACTGTAACACTCTGATGAACCCCACACCCCTCACTGTAACACTCTGATGAACCCCACACCCCTCACTGTAATACTCTGATGTACCCCACACCGCTCACTGTAACATTCTGATGTACCCCAGACCCCTCACTGTAACACACTGATTTACCACACAACCCTCACTGTAAAACTCTGATGTACCCCACACCCCTCACTGTAACACACTGATGAACCCCACACCCCTCACTGTAACACTCTGATGAGCCCCACACTCCTCACTGTAACACTCTGATGTACTCCACACCCCTCACTGTAATACTCTGATATACCCGACAACACTCACTGTCACACTCTGATGTACCCCACACCCCTCACTGTAACACTCTGATGACCCACACCCGTCACTGTATTACTCTGATGAACCCCACAACCCTCACTGTAACACTCTGATGAACACCACAACCCTCACTGTAACACTCTGATAAACCCCACACCCCTCACTGTAACACTCTGATGAACCCCACACCCCTCACTGTAAAACTCTGATGAACCCCACACACCTCACTGTAACACTCTGATGAACCCCACACCACTCACTGTAATACTGTGATGAAACCCACACCCCTCACTGTAACACTCTGATGAACCCCACACCGCTCACTGTAATACTCTGATGAGTCCCACACCCGTCACTGTAATACTGAGTAGAACCCCACACCCTTCACAGTAATACTGTGATGAACCGCAGAACCCTCACTGTAATTCTCTGATGAACACCACACCCCTCAATGTAATACTCTGATGAACCCCACACCCCTCACTGTAACACTCTGATGTACCCCACAACCCTGAATGTAATACTCTGATGAACCCCACACCCCTCACTGTAACATTCTGATATACCCCACACCCCTCACTGCAACACTCTGATATACCCCACACCCCTCACTGTAATAATCTGATGAACCCCACACCCCTCACTGTAACACAATGATGAACCACACACCACTCACTGTAACACTCTGATGTACCGCACGCCCCTCACTGTAACACTCTGATGAACCCCACACCCCTCACTGTAAGACTTTGATATACCCCACACCCCTCAAGTAACACTCTGATATACACCACACCCCTCTCTGTAATACTCTGATGAACCCAACACCCCTCACTGTAACACTCTGATATACCCCACAATCCTTACTGTAACACACTGATGAACCCCACACCCCTCACTGTAACACTCTGATATACCCCACACCCCTCTCTGTAATACTCTGACATACCTCACACCCCTCACTGTAACACTCTGATGTACCCCACACCTCTCACTGTAATACTCTGATATACCCCACACCCCTCTCTGTAATACTCTGACATACCTCACACCCCTCACTGTAACACTCTGATGTACCCCACACCCCTCACTGTAACACTCTGATATACCCCACACCCCTCACTGTAACACTCTGATGAACCCCACACCCCTCACTATAACACTCTGATGAACCCCACACCCCTCACTGTAACACTCTGACGTACCCCACAAACCTCACTGTAACACTCTGATGAACCCCACACCCCTCACCATAACACTCTGATGTACCCCACACCTCTCACTGTAATACTCTGATATACCCCACAGACCTCACTGTAACACTCTGATGTACCCCACACACCTCACTGTAACACTCTGATGAACACCACACCCCTCACTGTAATACTCAGATGAACCCCACAACCCTCACTGTACTACTCTGATGAACCCCACAACCCTCACTGTGACACTCTGATGAACAACACACCCCTCACTGTAATACTCTGATGAACCCCACACCCCTCACTGTAATGCTCTGATGAACGCCACAACCCTCACTGTATGACTCTGATATACCCCACACCCCTCACTGTAACACACTGATGAACCCCACACCCCTCACTGTAACACTCTGATGAACCCCACACCCCTCACTGTAACACTCTGATGAACCCCACACCCCTCACTGTAACACTCTGATGAACCTCACACCCCTCACTGTAACACACTGATGAACCCCTCACCCCTCACTGTAACCCTCTGATGAACCTCACACCCCTCACTGTAATACTCTGATATACCCCACACCCCTCACTGTAATACTCTGATGAACCCCACACCCCTCACAGTAACACTCTGATGTACCACACAGCCCTCACTGTAATACACCGATAATCGCCACAACCCTCACAGTAATACTCTGATATACCCCACACCCCTCACTGTAACACTCTGATATACTCCACACTCCTCACTCTAATACTCTGATGTACCCCACACCCCTCACTGTAATACACTGATGAACCACACACCCCTCACTGTAATAGTCTGATGAACCCCACACCCCTCACTGTAACACTCTGATATACCCCACACCCCTCACTGTAACACTCTGATATACCCCACACCCCTCACTGTAACACTCTGTTGAAACACACGCCCCTCACTGTAATACTCTGATGAACCCCACACCCCTCACTGTAATACTCTGATGAACCCCACACCCCTCACAGTAGCACTCTGATGAACACCACACCCCTCACTGTAACACTCTGATATACCCCACACCCCTCACTGTAACACTCTGTTGAAACACACGCCCCTCACTGTAATACTCTGATGAACCCCACACCCCTCACTGTAATACTCTGATGAACCCCACACCCCTCACAGTAGCACTCTGATGAACACCACACCCCTCACTGTAACACTCTGATAAACCCCACACCACTCACTGAAACACACTGATGAACCCCACACCCCTCACTGTAACACTCTGATGTACCCCACACTCCTCACTGTAACACATTGATATACCACACACCCCTCACTGTAAAGCTCTGATGTACCCCACACCCCTCACTGTAAAACTCTGATGAACCCCACACACCTCACTGTAACACTCTGATATACCCCACACCCCTCACTGTAACACTCTGATGAACACCACACCCCTCACTGTAACACACTGATGAACCCCACGCCCCTCACTGTAACACTCTGATATACCCCACACACCTCACTGTAACACTCTGATGAACCCCACACCTCTCACCATAACACGCTGATGTACCCCACACCTCTCACTGTAATATTCTGATATACCCCACACCCCTCACTGTAACACTCTGATATACCCGACACCCCTCACTGTAATACCCTGATAAACCCCACACCCCTCACGGTAACACGCTGATGAACCCCACACCCCTTACTGTAACACTCTGATGAACCCCACACCCCTTACTGTAACACTCTGATGAAACCCACACCCCTCACTGTAACACTCTGATGAAACCCACACCCCTCACTTTAATACTCTGATAAACCCCACACACCTCACTGTAACACACAGGTGAACCCCACACCCCTCACTGTAACACTCTGATGAACCCCACACCCCTCACAGTAACACTCTGATGAACCCCACACCCCTCACTGTAACACACTGATATACCACACAACCCTCACTGTAAAACTCTGATGTACCCCACAACCCTCACTGAAACACTCTGATGAACCCCACACCTCTCACTGTAACACCCTGATGAACCCCACACTCCTCACTGTAACACTCTGATGTACCCCACACCCCTCACTGTAATACTCTGATATACCCCACAACACTCACTGTAACACTCTGATGTACCCCACACCCCTCACTGTAACACTCTGATGACCCACACCCGTCACAGTAATACTATGATGAACCCCACAACCCTCACTGTAACACTCTGATGAACACCACAACCCTCACTGTAACACTCTGATAAACCCCACACCCCTCACTGTAACACTCTGATGAACCCCACACCCTTCACTGTAACACTCTGATGAACCCCACACCCCTCACTGTAACACTCTGATGAACCCCACACCCCTCACTGTAATACTCTGATGAACCCCACACCCGTCACTGTAATACTGAGTAGAAGCCCACACCCCTCACTGTAATACTGTGATGAACCGCACAACCCTCACTGTAATACTCTGATAAACCCCACACCCCTCACTGTAACACTCTGATATACCCCACACCCCTCACTGTAATAATCTGATGAACCCCACACCCCTCACTGTAACACACTGATGAACCTCACACCCCTCACTGTAACATTCTGATGCACCGCACGCCCCTCACTGTAATACTCTGATGAACCCCACACCCCTCACTGTAACACTCTGATATACCCCACACCCCTCACTGTAACACTCTGATGAACCCCACACCCCTCACTGTTTGACTCTGATATACCCAACACCCCTCAAGTAACACTCTGATATTCACCACACCCCTCACTGTAACACTCTGATATACCCCACAACCCTTACTGTAACACACTGATGAACCCCACACCCCTCACTGTAACACTCTGATGTACCGCACACCCCTCTCTGTAATACTCTGATATACCTCACACCCCTCACATTAACACTCTGATGTACCCCACACCTCTCACTGTAATACTCTGATGTACCCCACACCCCTCACTGTAACACTCTGATGAACCCCACACCCCTCACAGTAACACTCTGATGAACCCCACTCCCCTCACTGTAACACACTGATATACCACACAAACCTCACTGTAAAACTCTGATGTACCCCACACCCCTCACTGTAACACTCTGATGAACCCCACACTCCTCACTGTAACACTCTGATGTACACCACACCCCTCACTGTAATACTCTGATATACCCCACAACACTCACTGTGACACTCTGATGTACCCCACACCCCTCACTGTAACACTCTGATGACCCACACCCGTCACTGTAATACTATGATGAACCCCACAACCCTCACTGTAACACTCTGATGAACCCCACACCTCTCACCATAACACGCTGATGTACCCCACACCCCTCACTGTAACACTCTGATATACCCGACACCCCTCACTGTAATACTCTGATAAACCCCACACCCCTCACGGTAACACTCTGATGAACCCCACACCCCTTACTGTAACACTCTGATGAAACCCACACCCCCCACTGTAATACTCTGATGTACCCCACACCCCTCACTGTAACACTCTGATGAAACCCACACCCCTCACTTTAATACTCTGATAAACCCCACACACCTCACTGTAACATACAGGTGAACCCCACACCCCTCACTGTAACACTCTGATGAACCCCACACCCCTCACAGTAACACTCTGATGAACCCCACACCCCTCACTGTAACACACTGATATACCACACAACCCTCACTGTAAAACTCTGATGTACCCCACAACCCTCACTGTAACACTCTGATGAACCCCACACCCCTCACTGTAACACCCTGATGAACCCCACACTCCTCACTGTAACACTCTGATATACCCCACACCCCTCACTGTAATACTCTGATGACCCACACCCGTCACAGTAATACTATGATGAACCCCACAACCCTCACTGTAACACTCTGATGAACACCACAACCCTCACTGTAACACTCTGATAAACCCCACACCCCTCACTGTAACACTCTGATGAACCCCACACCCTTCACTGTAACACTCTGATGAACCCCACACCCCTCACTGTAACACTCTGATGAACCCCACACCCCTCACAGTAACACTCTGATGAACCCCACACCCCTCACTGTAACACACTGATATACCACACAACCCTCACTGTAAAACTCTGATGTACCCCACAACCCTCACTGTAACACTCTGATGAACCCCACACCCCTCACTGTAACACCCTGATGAACCCCACACTCCTCACTGTAACACTCTGATATACCCCACACCCCTCACTGTAATACTCTGATGACCCACACCCGTCACAGTAATACTATGATGAACCCCACAACCCTCACTGTAACACTCTGATGAACACCACAACCCTCACTGTAACACTCTGATAAACCCCACACCCCTCACTGTAACACTCTGATGAACCCCACACCCTTCACTGTAACACTCTGATGAACCCCACACCCCTCACTGTAACACTCTGATGAACCCCACACCACTCACTGTAATACTGTGATGAAACCCACACCCCTCACTGTAACACTCTGATGAACCCCACACCCCTCACTGTAATACTCTGATGAACCCCACACCCGTCACTGTAATACTGAGTAGAACCCCACACCCCTCACTGTAATACTGTGATGAACCGCACAACCCTCACTGTAATACTCTGATAAACCCCACACCCCTCACTGTCACACTCTGATGAACACCACACCCCTCACTGTAACACTCTGATGAACCCCACACCCCTCAATGTAATACGCTGATGAACCCCACACCCCTCACTGTAACATTCTGATAAATCCCACACCCCTCACTGTAACACTCTGATATACCCCACACCCCTCACTGTAATAATCTGATGAACCCCACACCCCTCACTGTAACACACTGATGAACCCCACACCCCTCACTGTAACATTCTGATGCACCGCAAGCCCCTCACTGTAATAATCTGATGAACCCCACACCCCTCACTGTAATGCTCTGATGAACCCCACACCCCTCACAGTTTGACTCTGATATACCCCACACCCCTCACTGTAACACTCTGATGTACCGCACACCCCTCTCTGTAATACTCTGATATACCTCACACCCCTCACTGTAACACTCTGATGTACCCCACTCCCCTCACTGTAACACTCTGATGAACCCCACACCCCTCACAGTAACACTCTGATGAACCCCACTCCCCTCACTGTAACACTCTGATGTACCCCACAGCCCTCACTGTAATACTCTGATGAACCCCACACCCCTCACAGTAACACTCTGATGAACCCCACACCCCTCACTGTAACACTCTGATGAACCCCACACCCCTCACAGTAACACTCTGATGAACCCCACTCCCCTCACTGTAACACACTGATGTACCCCACACCCCTCACTGTAATACTCTGATATACCTCACAACCCTCACTGTAAAACTCTGATGTACCCCACAACCCTCACTGTAACACTCTGATGAACTCCACACCCCTCACTGTAACACTCTTATGAACCCCACACTCCTCACTGTAACACTCTGATGTACCCCACACCCCTCACTGTAATACTCTGATATACCCCACAACACTCACTGTGACACTCTGATGTACCCCACACCCCTCACTTTAACACTCTGATGACCCACACCCGTCACTGTAATACTATGATGAACCCCACAACCCTCACTGTAACACTCTGATGAACACCACAACCCTCACTGTAATAATCTGATGAACCCCACACCCCTCACTGTAACACACTGATGAACCTCACACCCCTCACTGTAACATTCTGATGCACCGCACACCCCTCACTGTAACACTCTGATGAACACCACAACCCTCACTGTAACACTCTGATGAACCCCCACCCCTCACTGTAACACACTGATGAACCCCTCACCCCTCACTGTAACCCTCTGATGAACCTCACACCCCTCACTGTAACACTCTGATATACCCCACACCCCTCACTGTAATACTCTGATGAACACCACACCCCTCACAGTAACACTCTGATGTACCTCACACCCCTCACTGTAATACACCGATAATCCCCACAACCCTCACAGTAATACTTTGATATACCCCACACCCCTCACTGTAATACACTGATGAACCCCTCACCCCTCACTGTAACCCTCTGATGAACCTCACACCCCTCACTGTAATACTCTGATATACCCCACACCCCTCGCTGTAATACTCTGATGAACCCCACACCCCTCACAGTAACACTCTGATGTACCACACAGCCCTCACTGTAATACTCCGATAATTGCCACAACCCTCACAGTAATACTCTGATATACCCCACACCCCTCACTGTAACACTCTGATGTACCCCACACCCCTCACTGTAATACACTGATGAACCACACACCCCTCACTGTAATAGTCTGATGAACCCCACACCCCTCACTGTAACACTCTGATAAACCCCACATCCCTCACTGTAACACTCTGATATACCCCACACCCCTCACTGTAACACTCTGATATACCCCACACCCCTCACTGTAACACACAGATATACACCACACCCCTCACTGTAACACTCTGTTGAAACACACGCCCCTCACTGTAATACTCTGATGAACCCCACACCCCTCACTGTAATACTCTGATGAACCCCACACCCCTCACGGTAGCACTCTGATGAACCCCACACCCCTCACGGTAACACTCTGATGTACCCCACACCCCTCACTGTAACACTCTGATGTACCCCACACTCCTCACTGTAACACATTGATATACCACACACCCCTCACTGTAAAGCTCTGATGTACCCCACACCCCTCACTGTAAAACTCTGATGAACCCCACACCCCTCACTGTAACACTCTGATATTGCCCACACCCCTCACTGTAACACTCTGATGAACACCACACCCCTCACTGTAACACACTGATGAACTCCACACTCCTCACTGTAACACTCTGATATACCCCACATACCTCACTGTAACACTCTGATGAACCCCACACCTCTCACCATAACACGCTGATGTACCCCACACCTCTCACTGTAATACTCTGATATACCCCACACCCCTCACTGTAACACTCTGATAAACCCCACACCCCTCACGGTAACACGCTGATGAACCCCACACCCCTTACTGTAACACTCTGATGAACCCCACACCCCTTACTGTAACACTCTGATGAAACCCACACCCCTCACTGTAACACTCTGATGAAACCCACACCCCTCACTTTAATACTCTGATAAACCCCACACACCTCACTGTAACACACAGGTGAACCCCACACCCCTCACTGTAACACTCTGATGAACCCCACACCCCTCACAGTAACACTCTGATGAACCCCACACCCCTCACTGTAACACACTGATATACCACACAACCCTCACTGTAAAACTCTGAGGTACCCCACAACCCTCACTGAAACACTCTGATGAACCCCACACCCCTCACTGTAACACCCTGATGAACCCCACACTCCTCACTGTAACACTCTGATATACCCCACACCCCTCACTGTAATACTCTGATATACCCCACAACACTCACTGTAACACTCTGATGTACCCCACACCCCTCACTGTAACACTCTGATGACCCACACCCGTCACAGTAATACTATGATGAACCCCACAACCCTCACTGTAACACTCTGATGAACACCACAACCCTCACTGTAACACTCTGATAAACCCCACACCCCTCACTGTAACACTCTGATGAACCCCACACACTTCACTGTAACACTCTGATGAACCCCACACCCCTCACTGTAACACTCTGATGAACCCCACACCCCTCACTGTAATACTCTGATGAACCCCACACCCTTCACTGTAATACTGAGTAGAACCCCACACCCCTCACTGTAATACTGTGATGAACCGCACAACCCTCACTGTAACACTCTGATAAACCCCACACCCCTCACTGTAACACTCTGATGAACCCCACACCCTTCACTGTAACACTCTGATGAACCCCACACCCCTCACTGTAACACTCTGATGAACCCCACACCCCTCACTGTAATACTCTGATGAACCCCACACCCTTCACTGTAATACTGAGTAGAACCCCACACCCCTCACTGTAATACTGTGATGAACCGCACAACCCTCACTGTAACACTCTGATAAACCCCACACGCCTCACTGTAACACTCTGATGAACCCCACACCCCTCAATGTAATACGCTGATGAACACCACACCCCTCACTGTAACATTCTGATAAATCCCACACCCCTCACTGTAACACTCTGATATACCCCACACCCCTCATTGTAACACACTGATGAACCTCACACCCCTCACTGTAACATTCTGATGCACCACACGCCCCTCACTGTAACACTCTGATATACCCCACACCCCTCACTGTAACACTCTGATATACTCCACACCCCTCAAGTAACACTCTGATATACCCCACACCCCTCACTGTAACACTCTGATATACTCCACACCCCTCAAGTAACACTCTGATATTCACCACATTCCTCACTGTAACACTCTGATGAACCCCACACCCCTCACTGTAATACTCTGATATACCTCACACTCCTCACTGTAACACTCTGATGAACCCCACACCCCTCACTGTAATACTCTGATATACCTCACACTCCTCACTGTAACACTCTGATGAACCCCACACCCCTCACTGTAATACTCTGATATACCCCACAACCCTTACTGTAACACACTGATGAACCCCGCACCACTCACTGTAACACTCTGATGTACCCCATACCCCTCACTGTAATACTCTGATATACCTCACACTCCTCACTGTAACACTCTGATGAACCCCACACCCCTCACTGTAATACTCTGATATACCTCACACTCCTCACTGTAACACTCTGATGAACCCCACACCCCTCACAGTAACACTCTGATGAACCCCACTCCCCTCACTGTAACACACTGATATACCACACAACCCTCACTGTAAAACTCTGATGTACCCCACAACCCTCACTGTAACACTCTGATGAACCCCACACCCCTCACTGTAACACTCTGATGAACCCCACACTCCTCACTGTAACACTCTGATGTACCCCACACCCCTCACTGTAACACTCTGATGACCCACACCCGTCACTGTAATACTATGATGAACCCCACAACCCTCACTGTAACACTCTGATGAACCCCAAACCTCTCACCATAACACGCTGATGTACCCCACACCTCTCACTGTAATACTCTGATGAACCCCACACCCCTTACTGTAACACTCTGATGAAACCCACACACCCCACTGTAATACTCTGATGAAACCCACACCCCTCACTTTAATACTCTGATAAACCCCACACACCTCACTGTAACACACAGGTGAACCCCACACCCCTCACTGTAACACTCTGATGAACCCCACACCCCTCACTGTAACACACTGATATACCACACAACCCTCACTGTAAAACTCTGATGTACCCCACAACCCTCACTGTAACACTCTGATGAACCCCACACCCCTCACTGTAACACCCTGATGAACCCCACACTCCTCACTGTAACACTCTGATGTACCCCACACCCCTCACTGTAATACTCTGATGACCCACACCCGTCACAGTAATACTATGATGAACCCCACAACCCTCACTGTAACACTCTGATGAACACCACACCCTTCACTGTAACACTCTGATGAACCCCACACCCCTCACTGTAACACTCTGATGAACCCCACACCACTCACTGTAATACTGTGATGAAACCCACACCCCTCACTGTAACACTCTGATGAACCCCACACCCCTCACTGTAATACTCTGATGAACCCCACACCCGTCACTGTAATACTGAGTAGAACCCCACACCCCTCACTGTAATACTGTGATGAACCGCACAACCCTCACTGTAATACTCTGATAAACCCCACACCCCTCACTGTCACACTCTGATGAACACCACACCCCTCACTGTAACACTCTGATGAACCCCACACCCCTCAATGTAATACGCTGATGAACCCCACACCCCTCACTGTAACATTCTGATAAATCACACACCCCTCACTGTAACACTCTGATATACCCCACACCCCTTACTGTAATAATCTGATGAACCCCACACCCCTCACTGTAACACACTGATGAACCTCACACCCCTCACTGTAACACTCTGATGTACCCCACACCCCTCACTGTAACATTCTGATGCACCCCACACCCCTCACTGTAACACTCTGATGAACCTCACACCCCTCACTGTAACACTCTGATGTACCCCACACCCCTCACTGTAACATTCTGATGCACCCCACACCCCTCACTGTAACACACTGATGAACCTCACACCCCTCACTGTAACATTCTGATGCACCGCACGCCCCTCACTGTAATACTCTGATGAACGCCTCAACCCTCACTGTTTGACTCTGATATACCCCACACCCCTCACTGTAACACTCTGATATACCCCACACCCCTCACTGTAACACTCTGATGTAACCCACACCCCTCAAGTAACACTCTGATATTCACCACACCCCTCACTGTAATACTCTGATGAACCCAACACCCCTCACTGTAACACTCTGATGTACCGCACACCCCTCTCTGTAATGCTCTGATATACCTCACACCCCTCACTGTAACACTCTGATGTACCCCACACCACTCACTGTAATACTCTGATATACCTCACACCCCTCACTGTAACACTCTGATGAACCCCACACCACTCACTAAAACACACTGATGAACCCCACACCCCTCACTGTAACACTCTGATGTACCCCACACCCCTCACTGTAACACTCTGATATACCCCACAACCCTCACTGTAACACTGATATACCCCACACCCCTCACTGTAACACTGATATACCCCACACCCCTCACTGTAACACTCTGATATACCCCACACCCCCTCACTGTAACACACTGATGTACCCCACACCCCTCACTGTAACACTCTGATATACCCCACAACCCTCATTTTAACACTGATATACCCCACACCCCTCACTGTAACACTCTGATGTACCCCACACCCCTCACAGTAACACTCTGATGAACCCCACACCACTCACTAAAACACACTGATATACCCCACACCCCTCACTGTAACACTCTGATGTACCCCACACCCCTCACTGTAACACTCTGATATACCCCACAACCCTCACTGTAACACTGATATACCCCACACCCCTCACTGTAACACTGATATACCCCACACCCCTCACTGTAACACTCTGATATACCCCACACCCCCTCACTGTAACACTCTGATGTACCCCACACCCCTCACTGTAACACTCTGATGTACCCCACACCCCTCACTGTAACACTCTGATGTACCCCACACTCCTCACTGTAACACACTGATATACCCCACAACCCTCAGTGTAAAGCTCAGATGTACCCCACACCCCTCACTGTAAAACTCTGATGAAACCCACACCCCTCACTGTAACACTCTGATATACCCCACACCCCTCACTACTAACACTCTGATGAACCCCACTCCCCTCACTATAACACTCTGATGAACCCCACACCCCTCACTGTAACACTCTGATGTACCCCACACACCTCACTGTAACACTCTGATGAACCCCACACCCCTCACCATAACACTCTGATGTACCCCACACCTCTCACTGTAATACTCTGATATACCCCACAACCCTCACTGTAACACTCTGATGTACCCCACACCCCTCACTGTAACACTCTGATGAACACCACACCCCTCACTGTAATACTCTGATGAACCCCACAACGCTCACTGTAACACTCTGATAAACCCCACACCCCTCACTGTAACACTCTGATGAACAACACACCCCTCACTGTAATACTCTGATGAACCCCACAGCCCTCACTGTAATGCTCTGATGAACCCCACACCCCTCACTGTAACACACTGATGAACGCCACACCCCTCACTGTAACACTCTGATGAACCCCACACCCCTCACTGTAACACTCTGATGAACCCCCACCCCTCACTGTAACACACTGATGAACCCCTCACCCCTCACTGTAACCCTCTGATGAACCTCACACCCCTCACTGTAACACTCTGATATACCCCACACCCCTCACTGTAATACTCTGATGAACACCACACCCCTCACAGTAACACTTTGATGTACCACACAACCCTCACTGTAATACTCCGATAATCCCCACAACCCTCACAGTAATACTTTGATATACCCCACACCCCTCACTGTAATACACTGATGAACCACACACCCCTCACTGTAACATTCTGATATACCCCACACCCCTCACTGTAACACTCTGATGAACCCCACACCCCTCACAGTAATAGTCTGATGAACCCCACACCCCTCACTGTAACACTCTGATAAACCCCACACCCCTCACTGTAACACTCTGATAAACCCCACACCCCTCACTGTAACACTCTGATATACCCCACACCCCTCACTGTAACACACAGATATACACCACACCCCTCACTGTAACACTCGGTTGAAACCCACGCCCCTCACTGTAATACTCTGATGAACCCCACACCCCTCACTGTAATACTCTGATGAACCCCACACCCCTCACTGTAGCACTCTGATGAACCCCACACCCCTCACTGTAACACTCTGATGAACACCACACCACTCACTGAAACACACTGATGAACCCCACACCCCTCAGTGTAACACTCTGATGTACCCCACACCCCTCACTGTAACACTCTGATGTACCCCACACTCCTCACTGTAACACACTGATATACAACACACCCCTCACTGTGAAGCTCTGATGTACCCCACACCCCTCACTGTTAAACTCTGATGAACCCCACACCCCTCACAGTAACACTCTGATGTACCACACAACCCTCACTGTAATACCCCGATAATCCCCACAACCCTCAGAGTAATACTCTGATATACCCCACACCCCTCACTGTAATACACTGATGAACCACACACCCCTCACTGTAACATTCTGATATACCCCACACCCCTCAGTGTAACACTCTGATGAACCCCACTCCCCTCACTGTAATAGTCTGATGAACCCCACACCCCTCACTGTAACACTCTGATAAACCCCACACCCCTCACTGTAACACTCTGATATACCCCACACCCCTCACTGTAACACTCTGATATACCCCACACCCCTCACTGTAACACACAGATATACACCACACCCCTCACTGTAACACTCGGTTGAAACCCACGCCCCTCACTGTAATACTCTGATGAACCCCACACCCCCCACTGTAATACTCTGATGAACCCCACACCCCTCACTGTAACACTCTGATGAACACCACACCACTCACTGAAACACACTGATGAACCCCACACCCCTCAGTGTAACACTCTGATGTACCCCACACCCCTCCCTGTAACACTCTGATGTACCCCACACTCCTCACTGTAACACACTGATATACCACACACCCCTCACTGTAAAGCTCTGATGTACCCCACACCCCTCACTGTTAAACTCTGATGAACCCCACACCCCTCACTGTAAGACTCTGATATACCCCACACACCTCAAGTAACACTCTGATATACACCACACCCCTCACTGTAATACTCTGATGAACCCAACACCCCTCACTGTAACACTCTGATATACCCCACAACCCTTACTGTAACACACTGATGAACCCCGCACCCCTCACTGTAACACTCTAATGTACCCCACACCCCTCTCTGTAATACTCTGATATACCTCACACCCCTCACTGTAACACTCTGATGTACCCCACACCTCTCACTGTAATACTCTGATATACCTCACACCCCTCACTGTAACACTCTGATGTACCCCACACCCGTCACTGTAACACCCTGATATACCTCACAACCCTCAGTGTAAAGATCTGATGTACCCCACACCCCTCACTGTAAAACTCTGATGAACCCCACACCCCTCACTGTAACACTCTGATATACCCCACACCCCTCACTGTAACACTCTGATGTACCCCACACCCCTCACTGTAACACCCTGATATACCCCACAAACCTCAGTGTAAAGATCTGATGTACCCCACACCCCTCACTGTAAAACTCTGATGAACCCCACACCCCTCACTGTAACACTCTGATATACCCCACACCCCTCACTGTAACACTCTGATGTACCCCACACCCCTCACTGTAACACCCTGATATACCCCACAACCCTCAGTGTAAAGATCTGATGTACCCCACACCCCTCACTGTAAAACTCTGATGAACCCCACACCCCTCACTGTAACACTCTGATATACCCCACACCCCTCACTGTAACACTCTGATGAACCCCACACCCCTCACAATAACACACTG